>NC_046362.1:529126-829126 GCF_011125445.2 Fundulus heteroclitus | reverse complement strand
GATGAGATGTTAGACTTCATTAATATATGGGAGTAAAACATCTGTTCAAGCCAATTTCGAAGGAATTGGAATTGGAAGGATCAGGGATGTAGCCTATGCCCATGCTAAATGTTTGTATGATCCTGCACAAAGAGGACTTTGCAATATGAAAATGGTTACCCTGCATATGGTTTCCTGCCCCTGTTGTAATGGATTGAAACAAGTGTCCTACCTTTGGAGTCAGGAGGAGCTGACATGTATAATTAAAAGTTTCCCTTAGCATCCTGAAGTTCTGAATGAATTTCGTCTCTGTGAAGTTGTTGACATCCCTGCCTCACCATCTGTGGCTGCATCCCCACATCCCAACAGACCACTGTGCTAAACTGGCAGCTGCAGCTCCGTAAAATGCCAGAATACAGAGTTTCACTCTCTTCTTATTCATGTGTTCCTCCTCAGCACCCACTGACACCATAAATTGGACATCATAAAACCTATTTCTTCCATGTTTTCTTGACCAAAGCTGCTGGCCCTGACATCATTGTTATTGCACTTTCACGCATGCAGGTCAGATTGGAACTGAATCACATGGTCAGTTCACACTGGAGTCAGATATTGGCAAAATTTTAAAGTAATGTGAAAATCCAATTTCAGAAATCAGAAACAATCGGAATCGGGCATGAGGACCAGCAGTGTGAATGTAGCCTTAGTAATATGGTTTATGTGATTAAAATTTAAAATGTTTTATATTATTATACAGAGTTCTCATGCTTAGTTTTTGCATTTGGCAGACTGTGGCCTCAGGTTGGCTTTACAAATGTGTCTATAAGGTTTCGCATAAGCACTGTTTGTCCTCTGTTTAGCTGCAAGAAATTGTCTGACATGTCTTCAAATCAATGATAAACTGATTATGGGGGTCATACAATAAAGAAATGTAGAGTTTCAAGTTATCTACATGATTATGATTATTTCAGTTGTCTTAATGAATGAAATTTGCAAGAAACATATAAAGATTAAATAATGTGGTAAAAATTAACCCTTGATATACTGTACTTCACATGCAACATTTACTTTGGTAAAATAAAAACTTCCAAATATATACATTGCCTTGCAAAAGTATTTATCCCGCTTGACTCTTTTTTAACCTATTTTCTTACATTCTAACATTTAATTGAAACATATTATAATATTTTATGTAATGAATCCACACAAAATAGTCTTAAGTCGAAAAAGAATAAGAAAAAAACAGAAAATTGGCATATAAATATGTGTCCATCCCTTTGCAACATTTGCAACATTAAGATAGATGCATCACACCATGAAGATCAAAGCGCACCAAAAATAAGTAGTCTTAAACAACTTTGCTGTTTAAAAGTACAAGTCAGGGTGGGTTATGAAAAAATAGGCAATCTTTTTATGTTCCCCCAGAGCACCATCAGATCCATCATCTTTAAATTGAATGCACATGGTACCGCAACAACCACCAGAACTCAGAGCTCAGACCAGGAGGGCATTAACCAGAGAGGCAGCACTGAGACCAAAGGTAACTCTGAAGGAGCTGCAGGATCTGTTCATGGACCACAATAAGCCATATGCTCCATAGAGCTGGGCTTTGTAGAAGAGCGATAAAAAAAACATTACTTAGTAAGAAGACATGATTTGAGTTTGCCAAAAGGCATGTGGGTGACTCCTGAAATGTAGGGAGGAAGGTGAAAATAAAATGTAACTCTTTGGCCACCAAGTACTTTGCTATGTCTGTTGCAAACCCAACAAACCTATCAACCCAAGAACAACACCAGTGAAACATGGTGGAGGCAGCATGATGCTGTGGGGATGTTTTTTTTAGCAGACTGGAAAACTGGTCCGAGCTGAGGGAAAGATGGATGATGCTAGTGATATATTTTTGCAAGACACTGTTCAAAGATTCATCCTCCTCTTTTAATCAATTCAATAAAAATCAGAATCAGGTGCAGGTCTTCCATTTACTAAAGAAAACTTAAGACTACAAGCTATTACTGAATCGTGCAAATCACACTGTACTGTTCTTGAAGGGAATAAACATTGCTTTATTGTTGAAATGTCCTCTGTTTTATCATTCTGGTTTGTAAAAATTAACAACAAATAATTAAAGCTTCTGTCGTAAAGTTTCTGTAGATTTGCACAGAATATTGTTGTGCAAATATCAATTTCAGGTTGTTGGTTTATCGTGCCTCTTGGAACACGGCAGTCAGGAAGCTTGTTAAGTTTTCTTAAAAATTAATCGGAACGTGTCTGAATTCTGTCAAGCAATAATTTGATGGCATGTTGTTGGGAAAGTAATTTAAAGATTGCCATGGAATGGAGAACATGTCTTCAATCAACCAAGAAAAACGTGTCAATGACCATATTGTGTACCATGTTGTGTAAAATCAAAAGGAGTGGGTCTGTGCCATCAATCAATAATTCGAATGAGATTGAAATGTAAGTAATTGACACAAGGTTATCATAATGCCTTTAACGTCTAAGTGCATGGATTCAAAAATGAAATGATGGATTTTTTAGTCTATTTCCTCCAATTTACCATTAATTTAGCCTCTTATCAATACATTTTTCTGTTTCTCCTTTTGCTTTTATTTCTTTTCCTTTTCCATTTCTGTGTGTTTGTGTGTAAAGGTCACAGTGGAGTAAACCAGCTTGGAGGTGTATTTGTAAATGGAAGACCTTTACCCGATTCTACCAGACAGAAGATAGTGGAGCTTGCTCACAGTGGGGCTCGGCCATGTGACATATCCAGAATACTACAGGTATGCAGAGCTGCTTGGAGAACTACAATTGCATTACTTGAGGGCAAAATTAAGCGCTGAAGGATTTGTTTTAAGGTTTGGGGCTGTAGTGTACATTTTTTTATACTTGGCTTATGAATCTACATAATTGTATAGAATTTAACATTCTGTTTTTTGCAGCAGCCGCCAGCCATGGTTGACGTGTTTTGTCTTAGATAGGTACAGGCTACGAGGAGTCAGGCCGTTAAGGCTATTGCTGCAGAGCAAGACAGTTAAAAGACTGATGTTTTCTTTACTTTCTTAAAGTCAGCAAGAAGAGGACAGACTAGACCATATCAGACTTTGTCCTAGGATATATGTCCCATTCTGTAACCTGTTCTCATTCTTATAAGAATTTATTACATTTTGACTTTGATTAAATTCTCAGATCTCTTTCTTGATAATTAAGGAAAGCAACAAGATTTTTTCCCCACAACAGGGTTCAAAATCGTTTTGATTAGATTTTTTTTTTTTATCATTCGTTGTAAAAGTAGTAGCTTTTTTGTTTCATTTTACAAAAATGCTCTAAGTGTAAACCAATGATTGTGGGTAACAGTTTGTGTAAGGTTTGACAGAATCTGACACTAATGTCCAGTGTTTGCATTAGTTGAAAAATGTGGTTATGTGGTAATGGTTTCCTACAGGCAATACACAAGAATCAATATTAGTATGCATGTGGGTTAATATTATAGAAAGGCAAATCTAAAGATAAGTTTTATTAATACCTGCATCACATTATTGCCTATCTGCCTTGCATTCAGATTGCATTGACCTGTATTCTGATTAGTTCAGCAGCACATTCTTCTGCTCTAACATTCACACTCTAGCCCAAGCCTTGAAAGCACTTTAAAAATGTAAAAAATATTTTAATTAAGGATTAAAATACTTGAATGTTAATCTTTTATTACATTGATCAGTTAAAAGCCGAAATAAACTCCAAGTAAAAGTGGCAACAAGAAAATGCAATACTGACATAAAGAAAATGAAAACTAATTCACAGCTTATGCTGGGTCAAAATCCAAAGAGAAGAGGTGGGTCTTAAGAGCATATTTAAAGATGTCTATTGAAGAGGCATTTCTAATTTGCACAGGCAAGCATTCCATAATTTAGGAGATGCAATGGCAAAAGCTCGATCACCCCTGAGCTTCACCAGTGTCCTCTGTACCTCCACCAACAACAGGTCAGCTGATCTGGGGGACTGAGAAGGGGATAACAGGTGCAATAACCAATTAAAGAACCAATTAAAGACCTAAAATTAACTCTAAAACACAAGACGTGCTCTATGACGCATCAACTTCTCTAATGAGTAAAAAATTTGAAAAAGTAAGCAGAAGCTTTCAATCATCAAAATGGCAATCCTTGAGGGAAACAAACACAATGACTGATGTGATATAAAATATTATTAGCAAGCCTGAGCTGAAGAACACACTGCTGAACACACTGCAAAGTTGCTAACTGTAAATGATACTAAAGTGACAGATGCAACAAACTTCCTAACACTACAAGCATTTACAGATCAGAGACAATAAGGTTAAGGAACCAAACTAAAAACAAACATATCAAAATTAAAGCCATATGAGAGATTGCTGCAAAACCATGGACAATGCAGATGACTGTCCCTATGGTTCCATGCTCTTTCAGGAGGAGTGAATGCTGCTTGTCAAGACTTGACGCTATCTACTAGGTTTCCTTAGATAGGAAACTTGTTGACCAATCTGTATAATCTGATCCAAGATGTATAATCTGATTCAATTTGACTTTGGAAAGTGCCTTGAGTTTACATGTATCATGAACTGGCGCAAGGTCTGTGCTGAACTACAGCAACTGGTAAGAGTGGTGAGACTGCAAAATACAACTAGACGGAAAATCTACAGAATGTGTGAAAAGATATCCAGGAGACATTTGGCTTAGACCTACAGAGCCTTTGGAAAGTAGTCACACCCCCTAGACCTCACATATTTTCACCAATTTACAACAGTAGTATATTTTGTTGAAATTTATTGCAACAGGCAAACATAGAATATGTATAGCTTTATGCATTTGCCACATGCTTTTATTCATAGCGACTTACGAATGAGGACACAGTACATATGTCTGAAAAGGAATGAAAATGGGACATAGTTTTTTTTAATAGTTTGTTAATTTTTTATATGGTAAAAATTGCCCTGCTAAGTCAAGTCTTTATTCAAGCATATTTTGGTGGGAATACAGCTGCAGGACTTTTGGGATGTAGTCTGGTCAGATGAGATAAAAAAAAGAATGTTCTTGCCCTCATGCAAAGTAACATGACATCCCTATGGTTAAACACAGTAGTGGCAGCATCACTTTTCCCGATCCATCCATCCATCCATCCATCCCTAGTGGACACGGTGCTTATCTCCAGTGGTAATTGGGTCAGAGGCGTAGTAAACCTGCACCAGCACAGGGCCACACAGATAAACACAGGAGAAAATACCATGGAACCACACATTCAGACATAAGGGCAATTTGAAGAGACCAATTAACTTAACAGTCATGGTTTCTGGACTGTTGGTAGGAAGCCGGAATACCCAGAAAGAATCCACATATGGATGGGTAAAACATGCAAACTCCATGCAGAAACATCCCAGGTCGGTATCCTCCTAACCCAGGACTTGCATCAAGACAATACTGTAGTCAACTGTGTCCCCACCTTTTCTTTAGGGACAGACGAGACCAATAAAGTACTTTCTTTTCAGGAAATGTCCACTTGCTGACTCATTTAAAGATAAATTCCACTTTAAACTCTGGCAGATTTCATTTCACATATCAACCACCTGAGCATGGAACAGCCATGACTGCAAGTCAATGTTTAAAACCTTGAAGCATGTCCTGATTTTGCAAATGTCCCTGAAAAATATTCATACTTTTAGTATTAATTGTCTTAAAATGTTGATTATTTTGGCAACTCTAGCCCAAACCCATGCTGTTTCATGGTTCCCACTGTTTCACACTTCCTGTAAACAAAAGAAAAAAAGTCACCAACACTGTGAAGTGTCCTTGTTAACTTACAGAGATGTAGCTTTTGGCACATGACTTTGCTATTTGCTAAAAATGAATCTTGGCTTGAATGACTTGAACTTCAAAATTCCAAATAAATGTTAGATAAGTATTCCACCAGGAGAGTTTTTCTTTGCCTAATGCAATGACTAACTGCTTATTTAAAGATGTGTGCTGTCTGTTTGTCCAGGTGTCTAATGGCTGTGTGAGTAAGATCCTGGGTCGGTATTATGAGACAGGCTCAATCCGTCCTCGGGCCATAGGAGGGAGTAAACCCAGGGTGGCAACTCCCGAGGTGGTGGGGAAGATCGCTCAGTACAAGAGAGAGTGTCCATCCATTTTTGCCTGGGAGATTAGAGACCGACTACTGGCAGAGGGAGTCTGCACCAATGACAATATACCCAGTGTAAGATCTCCTGATTTCAACCCAACTATGTAAATGTGACCATGGTCTGTCATGTGGCTGAATGTTAGAACACTGATACATTTTAATTGAAGACAAAGAGCACACCACTTTGAAAAGCACTGAATTGCATACTGAATCAAACTAAGAAGACTAAAGCTTGCTAGATACTCCGCAATAAACAATACATTTGTTCTTGTTTTTGAGATAGCCAGAATAACATGAAAGAAGGTTGTTTTTTTCTCTGTGTATTCATGCGTCATGAGAAGCTCAGCGGCCAAACTCCTAGGAAGTCCCCTCACTATAAAACACACCACACCCATGCTAAAATTGAGGAAATTAGACAAAGCAGGAGTGCCCCACATAATTCTTAGGTGAAGCGCTGCAAGTGAGCAGAAGTAGCATGTTCAACCGCTTAAGCCACCAGAGTTGAACAGGGCATTTAAAGCATTTGATTTGACTGATGCATGAAAAATTTCTGCTTTTCCATCTTAAACATGCCCAACCAAATCCTGAACAATCACAGAACAGTAGTCGGACACTCTACGAGAATGTGTCAAGAACAAGCAGTAAGAACTCCGAGATCAGGGCTACGAGAACAAAATTACATAGTCTGCTGGTGGAGCGAGGTCAAATGTCTCGCTCCTCTGGAGTATTTCACAACCTTAACAGTACATTTAAAAAAAATTGCCATCTTAATACCATTTAAATATTATTATGAACAAGTGTTTCTGTTTAACTATTTACTAGGCACTCTATTTTGGGTCTTTGGACATTATTTTTGTCTCAGTGTGTTTCATCATCAGGTACCAGTGTTCTTTACCATTCTGTAAGTAAGAACATTAATAAACAATCTTAGTAGAAAACCACTTGGTAAACCCTCAGGTTGGTTATATCTTGCAAAAATGCGAGTTTCCATAAATTAAGCCAATATCAAGGGATCAATGAGTGTCTGATTTCTCTGCCTGTTATAACACAGCTCTGCCACTTAACTGACTCTAAAACAGCTCTGAGGCATAACTGAAGCAGGTTGACTCAAAGTCCAAAGGCTGCCTTGTCTTTTTTTTTTTTATCAAGAAAAACAAACAAAAAAATGTTTAGTGATGTTAGTTTCTCCTGAACCTTTTGTTCATCCCCAGGTTTCCTCAATAAATCGAGTGCTCAGGAACTTGGCCACTGACAAACATCAAATGGGCACCGGGGCAGCTGAAGGAATGTTTGACAAACTCAAGATGCTTACTGTACAGGGCACCTGGGGAGGACGCTCAGGGTGGTATGCTGGAGCTACGATCCTGAACACGGGTAAGAAATCTGGTAATACACTGCCCATTCAAAATAAAAAAAACTCTGACAATTTAAACCTGGGTATTCAGGTAAAAAAAAATCCCATTTGGGAAAATGTAAATGGTTAATATGTTATTATTATTCAACATTAATAAGGATCTAATGAACAATATTTTCCATTTCATATGGTTAATAAGTATGAAATATTAGTTTGCTTTGTTATATTGCATGATTTTAAATTATATCATATTCAATTCAGAGGTTATTATTTTGAGCCTCTACGGGGTCCTCTACTTTCTTTTTCCAACCAGTCAGGTCTTTTGCTGAATAAATCTTTAGCTGTGAAAGTTGGCAGTTGTGTGACACACATCTGCCGACTTCCTTCATTGCCTCTAAGTTTGTTGAGAGGCAGTCTCAGGTATAGTTAAAGCCCCAGTGTGTAAGACTTTTACACTGGCAAACCATCTAGTGCCCTAAATAAATTACAAATTACTTCACCATATACTACAGAAGCCTCAGAGTATAATAAGTGTGACAATATAAACATTATATTGTATTAGCTACTGCAAATAGCTAATATTCTAACAGTTATCTAACTAACAGTCATCTAGCTAACAGTCATCATGTGAAATGTTTTTTGGCACTGTTGTCAAGTACGTTATTTTTCTATAGTTGCTTGTAAATTGATTGTAAGTCACGTTTTTTTGGCCTCGTTTCTGAACATGCAGTCGCTTATTTGAGGTCTAAAATAAGCCACTATGAACACCAGTAAAGAGATCCAGCCAGTGTTGCTGTTGTACTACAGACTGTGAACAGGCTGGCCGATATCCCTCCGTGTACTGTACATACATCAGGGGAAGAGAGGCGAACAAATGACACATTTCTGCCGGGAGGACAGAGTATTTGCTCGACTACACTGCCCTGTTTCTAACAAAACGGCAAAAAGAAACTTCACTGTTGTATTAAATGAACTTACCTGTCCAGCAGAAAGCCCGCAATCTCCGTATCAGTTCTTAGTCTGCACTCCTTCAAGAATTATCTCCAATCCACCTGGTAATAATAGCTACGCCAATATAGACTCTCATTTTTCTCCCGGTTATTACCTATTTTTCTTTTCTTGGTTATTTTCTCTTCTCTCTCACTGGCCAAAAAGTATGTATGATCCTCCATTTCGACAGAAAACAGCAAAAAGAATGATTCATGGTGCTCTTTGCTTGTTTTATACTCCTCCACCACCGACAGAATGTTCCCATATAGAAGACAGGGAAAACACGTAAGGCTGACAGTTTGTACCCTTTCGGCTTCTGAAATCAAAAATAGCTATGCAATATGGCGCCTTCCAGTGGGTGCACCGATACCTATGTACTAATTCTAAGTTACGAGAATGCGTTCATTTTTGATGTGAGATTATTAAACTTTGCCAGAATATATATTTATGAAAGCAATACTAGATTTTTGCTAACTAAACGCCAAAGTAGTTACACACTGTTCCATTAAAAGCTTGCAGCTACTGAAACCATTTTCATTTAGCTGAGGACCACCCATGTTTTCATTTCTGTGTACTACTGTGCTCTACTGAGCAGAACCTGTGTGGCAGGCCCCCAATATTTTTTAATCTTCAAATGTAAAACAAAAACTGGTAGGGGTCAGGGTGACACACTTTGCAGTGTCTTGCAAAACCTTTGTATTTTATTGTGCTATGTGATAAAACAATACAAAGTATTTAAAATAGCCTTTAAAAGTCACCAAAGTAGTAAACATAATCCACCTGTATGATATCATCTCAGTCTAGGTTTGTTAGTGAATATTAGCGAACAAAGAGCATAATCAAGGCAAAGGAACACAGCAGACAGGCCAGGGAGAAAGTTGTGGAGAACTTTAAAGTAGGTTAATTCAGTTTATTTAATTCTGTTTAGTGCCCTTTCACAACACCTCATCTCAAGGCTGTTTATGAAGTCAATTAAATCAAATCATCCATGCAAATAGGTTAAAAGGTTTTCTATCAAGAAAACCTAGCAGATCGCATGAAGGGATTGACTTGCAGCTTTCGACCCTCCTGGATTAGATTGTAGTGACAGTGGATAGACGCTGGCATTGTGTTGTTGACTTTGCAGCAATCCCATCTTTTAAGCCTGTTATTTACTCTGCAAGAACTGAGAAATTTGTTCTTGTTCTCGAGCATAAGAAAAAAAAGTTTTCACTCTGACTATTCATACTTCATGATAAACTCACATGTCAAGAGCGACACTCTTACATGATTTTCCGCTTCACTTGCTGTCTTAGCTTACAGATTCGACTGTTGATGGACTTCCTAATATCAGCTTATTTGGTTGTCGGAAACTGATTTAGAACTGCATCTGTGGAACAGAACAACAATGACACCTCAGTGTTCCTGCTTGGTGTCCCCCTGCCTCAATACCCCCCTGCTCTGGGTTGCGGTATAACCAAAGGGAAAACATCCCCTCCTGGCAGAGACAAAATTAAAATTGGAAAGCAACCAACTCAGAACTATTTACCTTGTAAAGCTTGAAGTTTCCTCGGGTCGAGAGCCTGGCGCTGCTCAGCATTGGGATCCAACTTGCTGACCCCTGCTTTAAGGTTGGACTTGAGGAGGGATTCAACATCAAAGAGGACCATCAGTAGTACCCGTGCCATACCATTGGCAGTGGTGCAAGTTTTTGCAGTTTCCCAACGATGTGATGAGACTCTGACGTTGTTGTTCCCGATGTTCACCCTCTGGAAACAAAATTATATAAAATATCAAAATTAGAGCATGAGCAAGGATGACACAAGGAAAGTTACTACAAGCATTAGAATGCAAAATCCTAGAGAAAATGCCACAAGCCATGGACATCACAATAATTATATGTGGAGGTGACGTGTCCCCTTCACATTTGAAAGATCAACTGTCCCCAGAAAAGGGTGTCTCCAGAAGTGCCCATTATTTTGACATCTGATAATGATAAATGACCACCACTTGTTCTTTGATATTATGAGTTAATTAGGAGTGGACTTTTTCCAGGACAGAGCCTCAATCAGCTTTAACTGATAAGTGATGGTGTTGCTGGGATGACGGACAGAGGGAATATAGTGAACAGGTACCTGCAAAATGTGGTGCTGGAAAAAGGAAAAAGTGCAGATAAATAATAGGCACACGAGGCGTAGCTAGTACTGACCAAATAACCACTTTATTGTTCTATTTAAAGCCTACAAGTATACTAATACTGCTTAATGACGTGTGCTGAGATACTCCTGGTGGAATAGGGTGTTTGGAAGAAACCGCAGCACTTACGCTTTCAGTGGAACCACTGGGTTACTTGTGTTTGTGAAATGATGTGAGAATTTGTATTCTCTGTCTACTAGGCTCTGATGTCGGAACTTGGCTCATGCAGGTTTTCTTAAACGTGTGGCCAGGAAGGAAGCTGTGAATCTACCAGGCTGCTCTTACGCTTGCGTTTTATTCAAAAACTCGACTTTGTTCTGAATAGCCACAAAAACAAAATTTATACAACCTTTAATATTAGAAATTAAAAAATTAAAAAATATTTACTTGTAAAGATCTGGAAGGTGAGCAAAGTGATGTTTGCCCAGGGCCGTCACTCTCAGGTCCGTCAACATGCTTGGTGGGGCAGTTGTCAACGTCTTTGTTAGTCGTGGTGTTGATTGAGACAAGTTTTCTCACCTCCACCAGCAGAGCGGGAATCTCTGAGAAAAAAAGTACAATTTTATACATACAGCAACCATGAAGACCAATATTGTCTTAAAAGCTACAAATTAATTGACATATTAAAACAATAACAGGAGCAAATTATATGACTGACACATAAATACAAATACAATTCTTTAAAGTGCTATCACTAACTCCTCTTGTTCTTGGGACACACAAGATACAGGCCCAGACTTCAGATAATTGCTTGTTTAACATGGGCTCGTTAACAGTAACATTCTGTATAAGTGATACAGAATGAGCACAATCACGGAGGCAGGAATCAGTTAAAGGTTTTATTGAAGAAAATAATAAAGGTGAAGATGAAGTCGGCAGGCTGGATTTCCGGGTCTTGCTGAGGAAGGGAAGGCGAGAGGTGAGCAACAGAAAGGTGAGGGTTTAAATGGTGAGAATCTGAGGAGAGCACTGGAACTCACTGGGCTGATGGTTTGTCTTGAGCTTGGAAGGTGATGTCCAGGATTGTTGATGGGAGGTGCAGGACCGGTAGGTGTTCTCCAGATGTTTGGTCAGAGTGTGGACAGTAGTGATGGTCCGGCAACACCGATGCGTCGGCGCATGCGTCGAGCTCGTAGAGCAAAACCTGTATTGATGCGCGTATCGCTATGGGAAAGTCACGTGACCGATACAGGAACTCTTTCGAACTGACTGACATGCCAAACTGTTTCTGTTCCCTATAAACTGCGCGCATGTGCATTCGCGCACAGGATTTGGATTCAGTGCGCACAGCAAAGCTATGCTGCGCAGTAAATAAAATCCAAGCTGAACTGTAAACAAAATAATAATAAACCAAGTTTTTTTTTTACCATTTTGCAGTTCTGGTGTGATGGTGTACCACGGCTGGCTCAGTGAGTGCCAGGTGCTGATCGGAGCGCATGTTACATGTTACATGTAAAAATATTGTGTAATTTTTTGTCTTAATTGCAATACATTCTTCTTATATTTATCAGTATATACACATATATGGTATATGCTTATATTGCAATATATTTGAAAATATAAATACTAAATATAATATAAGGGGAATTTATTTACTCATGTATTGTATGATATTTACCAGTATATTACAATATATTTTTGTTTCTTAAGGGGCAGGCTCCCCTGGGTTTATCTTACTTTTTGCCTGCGGACCCTCAAGGAGAGAGGAACCCAGTCTGGAGAGATCGACAAACATGCAGGGTTGACCAAACTGAGTACATCCCTGCCCTTTTCCAACATCGGTACAGATCACAGAAATGGGACGTTAAATTTTATTAATGCGATTATAACAAAGCTGTTTCGTCATTCTTTACTTCGCGCAGAAGTCAGAGTGCAACTTAGCTTCGATCTGGTCGGTGAATCTCCGAACTTAGTCAGGTCCTCCGCTCTGCGGAGGACGAGTTTCTCCCCAGCTTATGCTGCCTTGTGGGACTTGAGCCCCATGTGAGACCTCATGTGAGGTTGGTCTCCTCAGCGACCACCCTCCTTTGTCTCAGGCAGGAAGTGAAGATAGTGAGTCTGTGGGAACAAAAGCTTTTGTAGCACTGATCGCACCATGCTGAAAGGGTGGATTCTTGGTGGCTAACTTCTGTGGCTTCCAATCAAATCTGCTTTTATTTTTCTCATCATGGCTCAATGGCACTACAACAGCATTATACAGTGATGTTCTCTGGATGTTTATTTTATTTCTGTTAACAAATTCTTGAACTTGAAGAGATTTTGTCACTCCTTATTCTGCATGTGTGCAGTTTGCTTTTAAAAGAACGCCAGTGCTTGAATCATTCCTTTCAACTATTGTCCTAATATCAGCTATTTGGGCTGATATTCACCAGACAATACCTAAAAGACAGAGGGTTATTTATTAAACATTAAATAATTTAAAACAGTGTGTACTAATAGTACAACAAGCTGTAATTGCACCACAACTAAAAATTTGAAAAATGATTCTGCAGTAGTCACTCTGGGTTGAATATAAATGCACAACACAACTGTCTGTTTTAAATTTGTGAAACATTTTCAAACCATGTAACATTTATCTGCCACTTCAGGAAATTATTTTATTTAGTCTTGGTTTATCTTGATTTATCACATAAAATCCAAATTGAATAAATGAAAGTGTGTGATTGTGGAATGACAAATTTCTAAGTAGTGTGAACATTTATGAGCAAAACTATAGTTCCAGTTTGAATTTTGCTGGAAAAAACTGGGAGGCTTCTTTGTTTGATGGTGACTCTATCAGAGTAAAAAAAGTTATTATTTTCTCCTATTCCAGATTTTTTTCCTCTTACTATTATTGATGAAATATATTGCTGAAACGAGATGAGTAGATACTGCCTTCATTTACGTGGATGAAGTCCGATTCCAGAAATGTGTAGAAACAGAAAGAAACCTAATTAATTAATTAATTAATTAATTTGCTGACACATAACTGCAGCAATAAAATTTTAACAGCATTCTGTTAATCGATTTTTATCTCACAAACAAGTGATAAATAAACATGGGGCAGAAGTGTTGTTAGGTTATCATCTGACAACTTAGAGGTTTGGGGTTTATTTCCAGCTTCCTCCCATATGTCACAATTTTCTTGGAGAAGACACTGAACCTGAAGATATATAGGTGTATGTGAACAGGAAAATGTGACTCAATGTAAATGCTACCCAAGACTACAAAAGCACATAAATTTGGACTTCTATTTATAAATTTGTAAGCAAGCAACAGACACCGAAGACTATCTGTGTACATTGTCAGTTTACAACAGTTTACAACAATAAAGTTTCAGTTTAGTCATGCATTAGGCACAAAAGGTTTGCTGTAGATTTCTGTCAGATTTTGTGGCTGATGGACTCATTTGCTATGTGAGGTACGCTGATATGCTTCTGCTCCTCCTCCATCACCCAGGGATTTAACAGTAAATCAAAGCTACGCTGCCTCCCCACTGGCCAACAACATGTTTGTGCATGTGTTAGTGTATGTGTTTAGAATTGGTGTGTGTGTCCAGGAGGGAGAGGGGCGTCTGCTCTCATTATGGTCTCCTTCTGCATCACTGACTATGACACTTAGCAATGGCTTTATTCTGTTTTGCAGCCTCTGTCTGTTGGGATAATGAATAATTAGGCTAGCACTAGAAAAAAAAACACAAGTACCGCAGGGAACTCGAGTCAAGCTCAGAGATTTCATGTTGGGGATCCCTACTCTTACATGAATTTTAGTTGATGTTGTTGAGAATTAAAAATATATCTTAGTTGGGGTTACTGAGGAAAGCAGAGTGGGGCCTGTCCCTTCCTGCTCCAGTGTAAGATAAACATGGAGTTTTATTGTCCTGAGGGGGGGTGGTCAGAAGGAGAGGAGATCAGTCATCCTCCCTCTGAGCCATGCAGGAGGAGTTTAATTTTGATAAAAGGAATGTCTTGGTAAAACTTACTTCAGACAGACAGACAGACTTATCAACCGCGGTGAGAACAACATCTTGTAATGGTATGTACTCTGTCTCCATATTTAATTTCTATGAATTAAATATGTATTTGAACCGTTCTACCTCTGATCAATGATTCCTTATTTTATTGTCAAATCTTAAACCGGGGTAAAAATGGGCCTTTAGTAGCGAAGCAGGACTAGGCCAATAATACATAAATCACAATGCTTATGCAGATTTCTATATTTGAGTAATACATGATATAACACCTTCCATTTTATGAACTCACCAGCTGTTTTATTTGGTAAACCTAATATCAGATTTGGCTTGCTTTAGAGTTCAGAACTGGCTTACTTAAATGCAGCATTGATTGAACAAGTTGTTGAAAACATTCCTCTGGTATTTTGCTCTATATTGACACAATAGCATGAAGATGATTTGTGGGTTGCACATATTTCCTGTTTGACCCCAGCCTAATGGGCCTTTCAGATAGGAAGCGGGGTTCAGCGCATTTGCGCTGTGCTGCGCTGCGCCGGCTGGGTTGCCGGGTCTAGTCATTTGTTTGTTGTTCTAGCTTTTGGTCAGCAGCAAATATGTAAGAAGCAAGCAATAGCACTAGCCCTGCTAGTTCGAAGAAAAAGAGCAGCAAGGAATAAGAGGCTGTGGGTGCACGAAACCCTCAGGTCCAGAGAGCAGCTTGGGGAGTTCCGGCTTGTGAAAGAGCTCCGTATTCACAGCGACCGATTCCAGGTCTACTTGGGGCTGTATATAAAAAAAAAAAAAAAAAAAAAAAAATGTGATGTGTGCTACTAAAAAGCAGCAGAGGCATGTGTGTGTGTGTGGGAAATGTGTTTCCATGCTACTGCTTTCCTCCCGATGTCCCTGTACAGTCGCAAACTTGTGTCATATAGTTCGGGGAATTCAGACACACACAGTATAAGCTTTTCCTCCATTTTGCTTCCTGGTCTTTCCAGCCGATGGCCCGGTTTCTATTGGCCACGCGTGCAATCGTCACGGCGCGCCGCGCTCAAAGTTCAACTATGTTGAACTTTGAGCTGGCCTGCGCGCGAGCTTGCGAAGCGGTGCGCTGCGCTGTGCTTGCGCTTTGCTCGACGCAGCGATAAACCGCCCTGGCGCGGCGCAAGCCATTGAAAAGAATGGGTTTCACACGCAGCAGTGCGGTCGTCGCAGCCTGTCTGAAAGGCCCATAAAGCTTTTCTGTTGGACTGAGATCTGGTGACTAAAGTGGTCATTGGAGCTCTGGGAACTCATTGTCATGTTCAAGAGATCGGTTTGATCAGAGTATCTTAGCTTCGTTACATGGTGCATTATCCTGCTGGAACTAGCCATAAGAGGGTGGTACACTGCAATCCTAAAAGAATAGACATCCTCAGCACAAGACTCAGGCAGGCTGTGGTTATGAAACGATGCTCAGTTTGTGCTAAGGTGGTCAAAGTGTGCCAAGAATATATATCCACCAACATCAATCTTAATTAATCTTAAACTCAGTGTATATTTCTATTGCATATTGTTAAACAAAATTACTTGAGTTAAATCACTTATAAATAATGGTTTTCTTTGGAAAACAAAAAAATAAGGCTCAATAACTATTATTTTGCATGAAAAACAATAAAACATGTCATCCATAACTCTCTTTGCCGTTGCATCATTTAGTAAAAACTTATAAAACGTATCAAAATCATACTGTGACGTATGAATATAAGAACAAATTTGTCTATTGTACAAAAACAACAATAAATCATGGCACTCGGTATCTCTGTTAGCGCTTGCACCACTTTGCAATGAGTGTGTAAAAACATACATCATTCATATTGCCTAATATTTCATATTGTTCTGAATATAGGCTGGTGGTCTTTTTTCCACTGTTTTTTCATTGTTAACTTGGATATATATATATTTTTTGTATGCCCTATTATCAATGATTGTGCAATATTTACTGTCACATTTATTTTTATTATTGCCATGTTTGATAAAGCTTATCCTCTGATCCTTTAGAACGAACTTTAGATTTAGACTATAAAGTGTGTGTAACTCTGTCTTTAAACAATTATACCCACTCTATTTTTCTACTCTTCTTTCAGCCTGTTGTTATTAACTTGTTAACATATTTCTGAGTATAAAGCTGATTGCTTTTCATGAACAATGTGGTCTGCAAAGGAAAAAGAGTCTTTCACAAGGAGCTGTGGAGACAGGCATGCAAAATATTTACGGACAAGCAGCACAGGCAAACGTTTCAGGAGCATTAATTTAACAAAATAATAGGCTTAAATACAGCTTCTTTCCTAAAGCTGTGAGGGCTACTTACCCCTGCTGAGAATCAATAAAACACCAGCCCAGTTCATATTCTGTTATATGTTTACCAACATCCTGCTGATTCCACAGGTTCTTGATCCAAGGAAAATTATTAAACTGTCTCTCACATACTAATGTCTATTTGCACACTTCAGTTTCTCAAGGAATGATTGTTGGACCTCCATGCAAACTGCACAGTTCTGTAACTTAAAGATTTAAATCATTGCACAGTATTTTTACTTTGTGCATCAGTGTATGAAACGGCATATTCGTATGATACACTTGTGCAACTTCACAGTAATCTACATCTTTAGAGACAGACATAGACAGACTTTATTGTTATTCAACTACACATTCACAATGTACATTTGGGTGAAATTCTGCTGCAAGGCACTGAGTATTAATTTAACTATTTATTGAAGTATTTGTCACAGCTGGATGAATAGCAACAATTAATATGAGGATGCAGATCGTACATAAAATAACAGAAACTAATAAAAATATTGACATTTTTCAGAAATGCAGCAGCATACTAAAAATACATTTTATATGTACAGAAAAAAATGTGTGTAAGACAGTATGAATAGTGCAAGTATATGTAGTAGCAGGATGTATTGCAACAGTGATGTAACAAATATGAGAATGCAAATAGTACAGTTACTCAGTACAATAGAGTTCACAGAGTCCATGTATAGTGATTAGTTTTGTCACAGCTTTAGGAAAGAAGCTGTTTATTGGGAGTTTAGCAGACTAATGACACGTGGAACGAAGCTGTTGTGGAATCTGGTTGTTCAGTGTTTGCAGAACAATTCTGCAGTTGTTGAACCTATTGCCAGAAGGCATCAGCGAGAAAAGTCCATGATGTGGGTGGGAGGAGTCTTTTATAGTTGTCTGAGCCCTGGTCATGCGTCTACAAGCAGTGTCATGGACGGAGGGAAGTAACCTCCATTTGAATCTGAATTCCTGCGGTATTTGTGCGTTCACAAATACACAAGAATCCATCTTGTCCCGCTCCCATCACAATTGATTGGGCCTGAACCAAAAATGGTTCTGGCCAATCAGGTTACAGTATTATATTTTAAGGCGGGACATACAGCAATGCAAGAGCTGTCGAGCCCACAGCCGAACCAAAAATAAACATGGCAGCACTGGAGGATGTACATGTATCTGCCGCTATCACATCTGTTTTGTCAAAATGCATGGTTTCTTCTTTAAAAGACAAACAGCAAGAAGTGCCTTGACCAATATAACTTGTGGTTTTTTCGTGGCACCTGCTGTTTACATTTTCACTTGATACCATCATTGGCACTAAGTGTCGCTTCCCCCAATCGGCTCTAAAAGTTCTTATGAATATCCTTCCTTTTGATTCGATGGGAGCAGTCCAGATTGATCATGTGCAGAACCTACAGTGCTACGCATTATCAATTTAGCTTCCCAGGTTAGGAGGGAAGCACTGTCCCGATGATGCTCTCCACTGTACTCATTACTCTCTCTACACATTTCCAGTCTGAAGCATTGCAGGTCCCAAGCCAGACAGCGATGCAGCTGGTCAGTATGCTTTATATTGTCCCACTGTTGAAGGTGATGAGGATGAGAGGAGGAAGTTTTGCTCTTCACATCTGAGCAGAAGGTGCAGATGCTACTGTGCTCTCTTCACCAGAGCAGTGGTGTGGAGGGACCAGGTCAAAGTGTCTGTTATCTGCACCCCCACAAATTTGATGATGCTGACTCACTCCACTGCAGCGTTGTTGATGAGGAGGGGTGTGTGACTTAGCCGTTTCCTATCACACCGCCTTTGTCTCCTCTGTGTTGGTTCTGTGCCTGTGTGAGCTCTCACTGCTATCTGCCTTTTGACTCAAATATGAGTCTCATTAGATGCTAAGGACTATCTGGACACTTTAACCTTGTCACAAAGTGTATTGGACAGTGCAATCAACTAAGATCCTGAAGAAAAGTTGTGCTTTGTCTGCAGGTTATGTGGAATCTGTGTACATTCTGAGTTAGTGTCTCTGTAAATATGTCATTATGGTAACAAATAGTGACAATAAAGATTCTTTATTGGCTCCAGCGGGTCACGCAGCAGGAGATATTCCTCTATAACAGGGGTCACTAATTTAAAATCAGTGGGGTCCGAATAAAGAAAATCAACAACCAGTAAAGGTCCGGACACATTTTTTATTACAATCCGTTACTTTAAACAGTATTTAACACTGAAATAAAATGTTTATGCATCCATCTCATACATTGACTTTTTAAACAAAAAAATAACATAAAAATAGAAAGTTTTTCTATTTTAAAATCCAAAGTGCTTTTTGAAATAGAGAAACACAATCTTTCACAGTTTGGTATATAGACAATTTCTTGATTTTCACATCTTTTATAAAACAACTGAACTTTTTTAATTTCTTTTTTATGGCTTAATGAGAGAAGTGAGCTTTAGGCTGCCCTGCAAGGATTTTAAACCTGGGTTTGATTGGGCAACAAAGCCAACCTCAAGCACTGATCAAGGTGCTCATTCGTTCTGTGCCTTTAAATCAGCTATTTTCTCCCTATGTATAAGCAAGCAGATATGTTTGGGAACGCTCCGGAGGGCTTTGCCATATTAACAAGAGAAGCGGCACAAGTGAAGTTAGCACAGGGGTTGAAGCAAAAATAATGTGTGACTGAAAACATTTTCTCGCAAGCCCATATATTACCGGGGCGTGGACATCATGCTGCATTAGTTGGCTGACTTGCTTAGTGTGTGCAAAGTCAACTAAATCTGGAATTTTTAAAATATCCATTGAAAATTTCTGTATCTGTGCCACCTTTCAGCTTTAGACCCTTTGCGTCATCCTGGACACCCTCTCCATCACTTTCCACATCCACATCATCATCTGGGTTACTTTCATCTCTGCAGCATCAAGTTCTTCCTTCACACTTTTGACAAACTGGTCCACAGTTCACTTTACAATTCCAGCTCCCTTTCCTCACTGTCCTCCGGAAAACCTCCATAAACTGCAGCTGCTTCAGAGGACAGCAGCTTGCATCATTACATCATCTACTTCACACCTGTGCATCAACTCCACTGGCTCCCTGTCACATTCAATATAAACCAATTTTATGATCATACAAGGCCAAACACAGCCTTGGAAATGCAGGACACATCACCAACACTATCATTATCATGTTATTGTTCACTAATTAATCATTACAGTTTATAAAAAGGCATGATTTAACTTTTTTGAAGTTTAATAAAATTGTTATATTTTAGCCCACTGACTGGAGACCTGTCCAGGATGAACCCTGTGTCCGCGCTCCACTTTAACTTCATAAAAAAACTCTGAGAATCGCCTTTCTCTGGCCTCACCCAGTTAGAACCCGTTCTCCAGTCCATGTTGTAGCTGCAGTTTATTTGTTTTATCTTTTGATGTAGTTTTCTTAACAATCTGTAAGCATCAAAATCCTTGACATTTTATTTAGTGTCCTGGAGCGCAGCTGCTTATCAGGTGAACACTGCTGCATACCGACAGCCGATGCAACTCTGCCTTCTTTGCTTCAGAACAGCGCAGGTTTTTTTTTTTTTTTACTTTTTCCGAATCAAACCCAGTCCAATGCGGCACATCGTTTCACATTCCGACTCTTCTTCTGCAAGGGTCATGCTAAATTAGCCTGAGCTAGCGCGTTACTCTTCTTTGTGTTTTAAATAACACATAATAGCGAATCACGAGGAGATCCCTGGTTGGTCGCCGCGTTTATCAGCGAGGGAATAAACGCTGACAGACGAAATGGCCACAGGTGGAAATAATTCATTAATTAACTGCAGGAGCAGATTGACACGCTTACCAAGGGAAGTTGTTGTCAGCTGTTGTCATCTGCTGAACTGTATGACCTGCTGGTTTGCATAAATCCAAAGAAAACCTTTGACCATCGCTACTTTCATTCATACCATCTGTGGCCAGTTTAAAATGCTCTCCCAAAAGTTAAAATGATGAACACCGATAGACCTCAGACTGGCAATGTCCGCTTTGGAAAGACCCACCCTGCTCTCTTTCTGATTGGCTAATGTCCCGGCTCTGCCAGGTTTGATTGGTTGAGAGCAGCTTCAGATTATAACCTTGAATAAAAAGTCTAGACGGGACTTTTTGCGCTCAATTTCCAAATGACGGAAATCCGTCGCAGCGACAGATAACTTTAACCCCTGAGTTAGACACTGTCGTTGGACAACATGCAGTAATATATAAATGTTTTAAATCAGGTTGGGTCCAGATTAGCCAGCAGGTGGGTCCGGATCCCGACCCTGGTCCGCTAATCCGTGACCTCTGTTCTATAATGATGCTATTTTCTCCCTGTACCTGTGTATAGCTCTGTCAGATTGCTGCTCTACATCTGAATCTGAATCAGAGTCCATCTTAAGAAGGCTCATTTTCTTCCTGGCTGGGCCATCTTTCTGGGTGATTGCTCATTCAGCATTTGTCCAAGTTTGTCCAGACTTCTTTTCTTTCACTCCTAGGAAGGCATTTCAAGTCTTTAAAATGAGGATCAAGCACTGTTGCCAGCTTCAGCAATGCAATGCTAGTATTCTCTTGGCATGAGGCAAGATTTGAGATGAATCCCATCTCAAATCTGATTTGAGATGAATCCTATCTCAAATCTTGCCACCTATGCTGCGTCCTCATCAGAGACTTCCATTACATGACGCAACTGGTGGAGAGCAGGCAGTAACACCGAGCATGAGACATAGGCTTCTCCACTCAGAATCTGTGTTACATATCTGCACAGATAAATAACCTATAGCTACACATAAGCACAAAGCCAGTAAGTTATTAGAGCAAATTTAGGGGTCATTTATTGTTATTCTTAGATTGATAGTCACATTATACGTTTTTGGCTTACCTTCACAGCTCCAGTAGAGCCATCCAACTTAGTCTCATTGAAAAACATGTAATAGTCATGTCGTTCTACAAGGGGAAACATAGTATTGTGATAATTTGGCTTCTTAATACATGTTAGTCCTATGTTGTTTTTTTTGCCTATTTATTTACATGATTAACCCAGTAACATGACTGTCAGGTTTTTCCAAGCAAAACATGGCTTAAGAACACGTCTTGAAGAACAAGGCTGCCATGCCCCGCACTTTAAGTGGAAAACTCAGCATTCAAGGAAAGCATCTGCATTTATATGCATTTTGATGACATTAATAAGGAGAAGTACGAAGTTAAGATATATGACATATCATATATATCATACCACTGTGTGGAGTGAGGAAATGTCACACGTGGCTTTTTCTGAGCTCCTGATAGTGACCCATTCTTTTCCCTTTGCAGAAACCTATGAAGATGCAGTCAGCTTCACAGCCACTACCACAGATAAATCTGTCCTTAACACTTTTACAAAGACATTTTGAATTAAGGACAAATTTAATCACTTATTGTGTGAAAATAACATAATTACTGTATTGCGTATTTAATTATAAACATACTATATATTATCATTTTAGTAAATTAAACTCAAAAATACTTTATTAATCCAAAAGGGATATTTAAATGTTGGTATAATTAATGGTATTCTTTAATGAGCTGTTGTAGATGCTGATGGCTGTAAGCAGGAAGGATCTCCTGTAGCGGTCTGTTATACAGTCTGGAGAAGCTTCTCACTGAGGACACTCTGATGAAGACAATCTGATGCAGATTGAAGATGCAGAGGATACTCAGGGTTGTCCATGATGTTCGGCATTTTATGAAGGATCCTTCTTTGTAAAATCATCTTTATCAGCTTGCCTGAGTTGTGGCCTAGCGGTTAGAGAGCCTGGCGTTTGAGTCTTGGAGAGACCTCAAAGGTCGGTGGTTAGAAACTCAGTCTGTCACTCCCTGTGTCCATGTGGGGTGTATCAAGACTGAATTTTGTTGGAAAAAAGTGAGAGGCTTCTTTGTTTGATGGTGACTCTATCTAGATAGTTGTCTGAGATAGTAGATATATTATCATATATATACTGACCTGCTTCTTCTTACACACTAACATGCCCCCATCCTCTTAAATTAAGGACTTCACTTGATAAAACTGGGGGAACACTACACAACTTTGACAGTCTTTGTAGAAGACTTAGAAAGATGTTTAATTTCACACTAATAGACTTGATTCAGCAGAATTTGTGACGACCAAAAGACTGAAGATCACTACGTCTGCTTAGGCGTCACAGACTACCTGATTTGTCAAACCATCTAAAGTCAAATGAACGTATCAAACTCTCATATGAACTGATGACCTCATGACACGTTAACAGTAGAACAACTGAGATCCTAATCCGTCTCAGGACTCCCAGAGGAGTTCACCTTGATTCCTCATAGGTTTTAACAATGAAGTTTTAAAAAAGTAACATTTTGCTTTATTTCAACTGTTTTATAAATTATCCATCAAATAAGAATTGATTAGCAATAAAAAAGAAAAAAAAAGATCTGTTTGATAAATGTACAGAATTTCACTGTAGAATTAGCTACTTTGGGGTCAACAATAATATAAATTGAAGCTGTATAGAGACATACGATTAAATACGATTTATAAAAAATACTCTAAACAGGGTAGGAAAAGGTCTTTTCTTCCTTAAAATATTGTCTTTACACTGGTCATACAACTGTATTTTATACAGGAGGTTTATAATCCAGCTACACTTGTGAAAAACTTCAGACATTTTACTTTCTTTGTAAAGCTGCCCATATATTTGCTATTATGATAATTTCATGTAAATACTACACTGTATATGGGATACAGAAAATTATTTATTTAATATGAGTTCATTTGGATATGCTAGCAAAAGGCTGGTTCACATGCGGGATTTTAAAATAGTCCGCCGATTTTCAATCCTGAGAGATGTAACGATAAAAAAAACCTAGATAAAGCAGGTTTGTGGTGTCTGGTCAGACAAGCACAGCACACCACACACAAACAGATTTCGCTTAAGATCAATCAGATATGAAATCTTAAGATCTCGTTTGATCTTGATCTCAAAATCAAATGTGAGTTCTTTTCTTTTTTTTTTCTTGAGAAACTGAAGTGTGCAAAAACAAATAATAAATCAAACGTGAGTTCAGAGTAAATAAAGATGGATGACCAGGAAGAATAATGGCGATAGTTTGTGGAGTAATTTTAACAGAGAAAACCATAACAAAAAGAGAAGGCATTTAAAGAATTGAAGACAACGCAACCAAGGGCTCGACGCTTACTGCACCATGAAATGGAGGACATGAAATGGAGAATTCCTCACCTCACTTTCTGATTGGCTGCACATCACATTCAACAGGCTTTGTGCTCATTTGTCTTCGGGGGACACCACACAGTAGGATATCAGGGCAAGACAATCCAACATGTTGAATATCCTTGATATGAAGTTGGAGTGGTCCCGACGTTCCACTGAGCAGACCTGATCACTCTTGTCACACCACACATGGCACATGGCTCTTAAGATTATTTTGAGAGACATGCCAATAATCGGCACCTCTTGGAAGGGGAAGATCCGGGCCAAAATCAGGCTAAAAAATCCTACCGTGTGAACCAGCCTTTACATGTAAAATCGTATTGATTATCAATTTTCATTAACATTATTGCAGGATGCACTTATTTTTTAAACAAAAATTTTATGAATGATACGCAACCATTGTCTGGTTAATGTATAAATATCTGACTTTGTTACAAAAGTTTATAAACATGTCTTGCAATTATTTAAAAACAATAAATGTGTAATTTTTTAAAATATTTTCAAGATTTTATATTATATTACCAGAGGTGACTAGAGTTCAGCCTTTTTTTCCATAATATCATAGACTGATTACCCAAGCACAACTCTGATTTTAATTTCATTTTCCATTCTTCCTGCCTTGCTTTTTTGATGCAGACATCCCTCAGACAGACGGAGGGGAGAACAACATATCAATCAGTTCCAATGGTGACGATTCAGAGGAGACTCAGATGAGGCTTCAGCTGAAAAGGAAGCTACAGAGGAACCGAACATCTTTTACACAGGACCAGATAGAAGCATTGGAGAAAGGTATTTGGGAGGTCTTAATCAAAAGCTACATTTCTATAACACATCCTGTACCACAGTGTTGGGCAAGCTACTTGTCCAGTGTAGTAAGCTAAGCTATCAGTTACTCAACAATAACTTAAGCTTCACTACATAAAAGCTACCACCTATAGAAATAGTTACACAAATGTGTTAAAAGTAGCTTAACTACATCAGAAGCTACTTAACGTTGTACCAACCTAATGTCAGATCAATTGCAAATGAGTCTGATACACTGGTTAAAACATTTATTAAAGATCGGCCAATGACCTAACATAGTGTAGACATTGCTTTATGAGCAGCATAATAAAATACAAACTGAAGTAATTACTGCTAGAAATAAAACAAAAAGGTTATTGGCCTAGTACAGTACCCAGTACTGTATGAAACAAACTACTGTTATTAGTACCAAATTAAAGGTACTGTGTAGTGTTCTCACTCTGCTTGTTCACTAAATGTTGAAAAGAAATTAAAAGCTAAAAACCTCATTTAATAAAGCTGCATTTTCTGTATGCTTTGTATTTATATTCACAAGATAATATTTTCAGAATTAATAATAACATTTCTGTTAATAATTTCATTTATCTTCTGCACCAAGGGCATAAGTAGGGAGAACAAGCAGAGTGAGTTTTGTGTAATATCAGACTTTATTATTGAACTAAGCAGGATTTAGACAGGATCAGAAAGGAAGGTGCATCTTCTTTCTGCCTTTCCCCAACGATCAGGGACCTCCTGGTTGTGTCTGGTGCTGCAGTGTTCTAATTGGGTAAAACACCTTTAAATCTAGTGGCTGAGCACATAAAAGACTAACCTGACAACAGCCAGATGCATGTCTCGCTCCGCCTAGCTCCACTGACATACATCTGGGACACCGCCCGTTGAAAGTGATTTCTCCAACCAATTTTATGGTCTGGCCAATCAGGACGCAGGGCTGGCATTTCATAGATGTGACGTAGTGGAGACGCAACCATGACGTGAGACTGTTTTGATAGCAATGGCGGCTCGTCGAGGAAGCAAGCGTTAAAACATTGATGCTGCTATTTCTTCCGTGTTGTCCAATCTACCTAATATTGTTTAATTAAAAGAACATCAGAGAACGCCTCTGAAGGCTTTTGTTGGTGGAAACCATGTTTTCGCCCTTCTCCCGACCGGATTTGGCAAGTTTTGTTTTCCGGGGCGCGTCTGCGCGTCTGCAGCGGACGCGCCCCGGAGCGGTTAGCGGTTAGCGTGAACCATATTAGGAGGCCTTTAGTCCTTAACGAGGTCGGCCCGGGATCGACTCCGACCCGCGGCGCTTTGCCGCCTGTCTTTCCCCCTCTTCCTGTCATCTCACTGTCAATAAAACGCGTGCCTCTAGAGCACGTCGTCTTTTTTTCCTGCGTCGCTCTCATCAGCGTCACGGGTTAGCTTCGGTGTGAGTAGTTGAAATAGCACGTTGATAAAGATGACAGACAAGTGGCTTATCCAATCATATGCAAGAAGTTTTGATAAGGCCCAGCCTTCAATAATGGCAATTCCTATGGCGGTGTCCCAGATGTATGTGAGTGGAGCTAGGCGGAACGAAATACATCTGGCTGTTGTCAGGTTAATAAAAGACAACCTCCTGATAATATAATATGCAAAAAACGCTACCAAACGTTATTAACGCCACCGCACGTATTTTACGCGAGCGCGCGTTTTTTACGTCACTGCGCGTTCTGGCTGGAAACACGCGGTGACGTAAAAAACGTGCGCTCGCGTAAAATACGGGTTGGAACTGCACGTTATTGTACGGACGATAATTTGCCTCATCGGCTTGCCATAAGTTCCACTGCCGTACGCATGCGCATGTTTCGATAGATACAGACAGGAAAGGCAAAGTAGAAGCTCGCGCATGAACGTGTCCAACCAACAACTCTGATTGATTGTTCACTCTGAATGTTGTTTCAAAATAGCAAACCTGGTTTCATTTCTTAGTTATGTCCTGGATTTTGTAGCGTTTGTGGACGCTACGTCGCTACGTGATCAAAAAAATAAAGTCACTACAGGAAAGTTACTTGATTCATAAAGCAGCGACGCTATGGTCAAGCTACTGGAAAATGTAGTTTAACTAATAGCTTCGCTACATGTGGCAGCGCTACTGCCCATCACTGCTGTACCAGTGGCCTCAAGTCCAAGACATCTGTTGGGTTTCTGCTCTTGTTTGTCATCAAAGGTATATAGCAACATTTTATGCTTTCAAAAAGCCCAAAAACTGTTTGATCATGATAAAATAAGGTTACATACACCAAGCCTCCATCCTGATAATGTTTTGAACGTCTTTTTTTTTGTTAAATATAGCTCCCGCACCGGACATGATTAGCAGATATAAACAGACGTGGTGCCATCTAGCAACAGTATCGCAGGACTAATGCTATCTTAATTAAACAAATCAAAATTAAATAATGCCGGACCAAGCCTGACATTCTGCAATGCCTTACAATAAAGTGGAAGCTTGGAGTGATCGACGACCAACTGTTATTAATTAAATACATCAATCTAACGGCAAGATTTACTCACGTTATTCAACTCTGTGGTCACATCTGAGCAATTGTCTGGTTTAGCGTCCGCTTCAGTGAACACCAAGGTCATACTGTATTACCAGCAACATTCCAGTCTTTTCCCTCTTGGAATCATATATTTTTTCGCGTTTTTTTTTTTTTTTCACTATCTCTTGGAAGATTCTTCATTGTTTCGCTTGGAGATGCTAATAGCCATTAGCCGCTTCCTTTGTTTTAACCCCTGCTGCGCATGTGCAGTAGGTACTTCCGTTAAAATCCTAAATAAACAGCAAAGGCTTTATTTACTAAAAAATTTAGCAAAAACAAAGCATAAAACATCCGAATTATAACTAATACGCCAGCAGGACGTGATAATCTTTCATAAAAATTTTGTATGCAACCAGAGTGAGCTGCAGACATACATAAAAAAACGTCAGATAACGTGGCTATGGACCTTTAATTTGTAGGAGATATAAATAAAGTTGAACATTTTCAGCTCACAAAACATATTCACAATTATTACCAACTTTTTTAAATATGCTATATTCAGATCATTCAGATCAGACGAAGCCTGAACTAAATCAGCCTTCTTAACCTGTTATTTAGCAATAGCTGAAAGTTTTTAATATGCATTTTTGACAGGTTAAAAATTGTATTAAATTAATTCATGAATTAATTGAATACCTTTAACTGAACATGTTTAAATTGTTATCACTTTATGGGTCAAAATCACAAAGCCTGAAAAGAGAGAAAAACAGAAAACAAACAAACGAAAAGAAAGAAACAGCCTGTTCTCAACTTTCTCTTCAAAGAGAATCCAGGACTTTCGGACTTGCTAGGGGAAATCAGTATCTTATCGTTACTTTGATTTAGTATAGTTGGTCCTGGAGGTTAAAGTAACAGCTAGTTTGAGAGGTGCCACAACCCTAGAGGACTTCTTCAAAGGCAACTCAAATCTCAAAAACATAATAGTTCATTGGGAATTTTGCAGAAGCCAGCAATTTTGTCCACAGGAAATTAAATTAAATGGAGGTGCACAACTTTTAGAACATTTCATTAGTTTATACCACTTTGCTTTTGTTTACTTTTGAAACACTACACATGTTCCTTTCACAGTATGTTTTTCACAATGTTAGATCATTAGAGGTACATCACCTCCTGTCTTTGATTCCTGTCTAAAGAACGGTTCAATACATTTTAAATATTCATAAAACAGTGTTTGCATGAAGGGCTTTAACATTTTTGAGAATTTTGCCAGTTTAAGGGAGTAGAAGTTTAGTTTGGTCCTAGCCGCTTTTAAACTTGCTATTATTGATAATATTTTCCTTAAAGAGATTGCTTCACCATAAACCTGTTGGGAAAAGTAAATAAATCCTTACCCCCAGATCCCACATCCTTCATGCTTACTCCGTTCCGTTCATGTCAGACAGACGGAGGAACTATGTTGTTATGTTAATTAATAAGAACAGTTCCACATTCTCCATGACTACTTCTAACATCACTGTCGACGGACCCGCTTTCACTGCCCAGTTATGGAACAACTCCAGTTTTCTGTTCCGTTCCAGCTCCGGCTGGGTCAAACTCCACAATTTTAACCGTAACAAACAGGAAAAAGAATGCTAACAACAGCCGGTTTGTCAGTTAAATAGTTTAAATAGAGAACATTAACCACAAAATAAAAATAAAAAAATTTTTCACAACAGTTAACTGTTTTACTTAAATATCGGATGCAAACCACTCTTTTAGCACCAAATAAGGAAGCTGATTCATCTTTTAAACATTCAATTTGAAACAAGGTAATTTCCAAATAGATTTGCATTTTGCTTGTCATGACAATGATTGTGTGAATTGTATCTCTCGCACATGCTCTCCTCTCACTCCAGGGAACTTCAGAGCAGAGCTAGACAGAGTAACAGTGGATGTAGTACGCTTTGCTTTTCACTGGCCCACGGAGGTGGTCTGGAACAGAACGAACACATCCAAGCATGGGGCATGTGGAATCTGGGGGTCAGAGCTGACTAGCAGCTGGTCAGATGTATACAGCCAATTATAGCAAAACCCAAAGCAACTTAAATTGGAAAATGTTTTTATCATTGGGTTAGAACACTATGGTATTGTAATGATCAGAGGGAAAGGACACAGAATTCAGCCAGACCAGCAGAGGTTTCTTTTAAAAGAAGCTTTTTAATCACAAAATCAAAAGAACAGGGGACAAATCCAAACAGGCTGTCAAAAACAAAAAGATGACACAAAAAATAAACAGTCCAGTTGTGCAGGCAGGGCAGGGCAGGAACAGACAGAACAGGATGGCACAGGTAACTGGAGACAAAGGGGGTCAAAAATCCAAAAGCAAATCAAAAACAGAATCTTGCAGAAGGAGACTCACCCATAACTCAACAAGACAACCTGGCACTTGTTAGGATATCAACAAGGTCAAGTGGAACGAGCTGTTTATCCCAGAACTGCATGGCACACTTAGATGGCACTGACCCAAAAGATTGGCACATATCTATCAGATACCACCCTGGAGGTAACGCAGCTTCCCTGCTGATGTCACAGTTTGGATGTGTACCGCCCTTGTATGGGTGTGTCCCGAGATCCCTTTATAATGTTTGTGTGATGAGCACTCGAGGCCTCCTGCCGATCAGGGGCCCATCAGCGCTGGTGTGACTGTAACTATTTCTCTGTCTTTACCTAGATAAAATATAACTAAAAGCATACTTGTCTGTTTTATGCGTCCTACATTCAAGGTAATAGAAGGTGGGGGTCGCCTGACTGGGTAAAACGAGCTGGGTCCACCGAGGGTGCTTCACCGTAGACACGGCACGGTGAAACAATAACACACTGATGTCTGGTCTCAGCAGTTTATATGGAGGTGGAATCAGGTGAAACCATTGAGAGGTGATTGTAGCAGGGGTGGAGTTAGGCAGGTGTGCAGAGTAAGTAATTAGACCAGACATCAGTGCTGAGGCTCAAAACAGGAACATATCACAAATTCAAAACCTAAACTAAGAAGCATCTGAAGACATAACTAAAACAGTAAGCACAAACCTAAACAAGAATCCAGACTAGACAGAACTCAAAACAGCCAGATAATAAAAGACAGGAAAGAGAAGGAAAACTAAAACTAACATAAACCATAACAGAACTCAGAATATTACAGGTATTGGATATAATTGTTCTAAATCTTCACAACAGATTGTTGTTATATTTGGTGCTGTTTTGTTTAACTGAGAAACCTTAATGTTTTTATGTGAAGTAATGTTTGTTGAGTTTGCCACCCTTAACAATCTGTCTCAACAGTCTTCACTCCATTCTTGTTCCACCATCAAAGTGAAAACTTTGGGATTTTGCTTCACACTGTCAGTTCAAAGACAGTTCTGTTCTGGGTCTTCAAAGTCTCAGATCAGCTGATGAGGCGGATTGATAAAATCTGACTCAACCTAGGTAACCACACATAACAATTTGTACGTTACTCAGTTGAACAACACAGCACCAAACATTTTACATGTACTGTTTGAGTTGTTTACACAGCTAAAATCAGCTACAATACTGACTGAACAGTGACTAGTAGCAATGTGTTTACATTTTCGTCTTCACACACTTCAAAAATGTCCAAACTAACCATTCAATTAAAGTCATCAAATGAAAAATCCAGTTAGACAAAAATGTTTGGGACTTTGAAACTAAGTAGGTACGCTATTGTAAAACTGTCCGACCAGGTATTAAACTTGGTTTTGCACACCTAAGTTTAAATTTGTAATTCATTTCAGAACCTGATGAAGAGCAGCTCCTTTTTATGATAAGACCCTAAAGGTGTTATTTTTTTACCATATAGTTTGAGATTTTACACTTATTTACACATTCATAGTGAATGTGTTGTTTTTCTAATTAAGTTATTTTATTTTATTGTTGTAGAATTTGAAAGGACTCACTATCCAGATGTATTTGCTCGTGAACGACTTGCCAATAAAATCGATCTTCCAGAAGCAAGAATACAGGTAAGCTTTAGCACCCGGTGCTATTCGACTTTAACAGTAGAGACATGTAGAGAAATCCTGTTATCACTTCATATAACCTAATACTATAAGATTTACAACAGTGTGGATCCCATCATATTTATCAAATATTTACTGAAATAAGAATTAGGAGGCCTTATGGTTGCTCTACGTTCTTAGATTTCAGTTGTCTGTCAAACCTGAGGTTCAGTTGCCTCTAACACTATTAACTGTTTCCAGAGTTTTTACAACACAGTTAGACTATTTTATTTTCTCAAAGAAGACAATGGATGCTCATCATACTCATACTCTAATCACATACTGTGCTTTTCCAAATCTTTATCTATTTTTTATCTTTTTTAAATAAATGTTGCTGTCATGTTTTGTTCTATATTTATACATCCAACCTAATTTTCACTCTAACATTCTGAAAACTTGGAGAACAAAGCTGACCTGTGCTCCTGGACCTGAGAGTACATTGTTCTGGTCCTGTTTTACTCTTCTTCGCAAGGAAGGAACCCTTGATATATTAAGATCTTTAAAATTGTGCTTAATATTGTTCCATTTTCCTACCTTTGGTTGGCTTGTGGAAAATAATCCCTTTCTATATGTAGTTGAAGAAGATATAAAAAGTACACAAATGTACTGTTGAAACATCCTAAATATTAAAGTATGTTCTTGTTTGCTGTCTTTCAGCTTATTTCTTGTCATTTAACCTAAATACACAACCCAGTCTAACCGAAAATCGTGTGATATCCATATCGGTCCACAGCGGAAAACGTAGTATTGTCACAATTCAGCTCTTCAATACGTGTGAGGCTTACATTTTATTTGGCCTATTCATTTACAATGGCTACCAACCAGGTCACATGACTATAAAGTTTTCCCCAGCGAAAAAAAGAATACAGCTGCAGTTGCCCGTGGAAAAGTAAACATTTAAGCAAAACAACTGCATTTATATGCATATTTATTACATTTCTAGTGATAAGTATGGATATTATTTTCATATTGTTCGTTCAGAGAAGATCTATCTACACTTATTGCCTTATCTGCAGCAGGCAATTCGGGTGAAGTGTCTCGTCCATACTGAGATGGTCAGAGCAGGGGATCGAACCAACTACCCGCCAATTGCAGGACAAACTCCCTAACTGTGCATATTACAACTGTTTTGTCTGTGCACAAGAGGTTTCTGCAATGATATCCTTTGTGCAAACTCAATGTTCAATTGAAACAGGTCCAGAGCTGCCCCATCAGTTATTAACAAACAAACATACCACACCCCTCCACACTTTGTTCTGTATGCTCGGATCAAATGGAAGCCATCCATGTTTAAACTGTAGTCCGTAATTTGCTCTATGCAAGTGCTGATCCCGGGTTAGTGTGACTAAGTCTTTATTTCTGAGGGAACTCGAAATGCGGGTCTATATCTTTTCCTCCAGGTATGTTGACTTCTCCCCGCATGTCTCCCATGACTCTTTTTCCTTATCTCCTGGGGGGTTTTAGACTGAGCCGCTGCTACTGCGGCTGGATTGTTGGTGAGATCAAGCAGTTGATCCCTGGTATAAACAATGGTAGCATGCTGTCCTCCATTGTCTCCAAAAAGTCTGTATAAAACAGGATAAGCAGCATAATCGACCACAAAACGGTTAGTTCCATCTTGTGACTTGAAAAGGTGAATAGCCAGGGACATATACACTACTCGTAGTAAATAAAAAAAGTTAAAAGTATGGAAAAACTTAATAGAAACACAGAGCCACTGACATGAGCTGCCTGCTGTCATGGCAATCCTCTAACCTTGCCTATAAGCTGAATTGTTGTGGTATTTGTGCATTCACAAACAGACCACTATCCACCTTGTACCGCTCTTGCCTCAGCCATTGGGGACCAAGCCAAAAACATTTTGGGCGAATCACATCACACTATTATGGTTTAAGTTGTTTAAGTTACAGTTGTGAAGAAAGCAAGAGCTGCCGAGCCCACAGACGAACCAACATAAACATGGCAGCGTAGGAGGACGCACGTCAGAAGCCACAATTTCTTCTTTCAAAGAAGAACAGCAAGAAGTTCCTTGACCAGCATAACTTGTTGTGGTTTCTCATGACACCGGCTGCTTACAACATTTCAACTTGATACTGTGATTGGTTAAACCAACCTTTGGTAGGCGGATACAAGGTGTCGCTTCCCCCATTCAGCTCAGAAAGTTCAATCCCGAACAAGATGTGATGAGAGCAGACCTAAACTAATAATGTGTAGAGTGAAACCAAGAGTGCCACACCTTAGCAGATGACCGTTCATACTGAGCCCGGTTCTGCCGGAGGTTTTTCCTTCCCGTTAATGGGTGGTTTTTCTTCCCACTGTCGCTTCATGCTTGCTCAGTATGAGGGATTGCAGCAAAGCCATGTACAATGCAGACGACTCTCCCTGTGGCTCTACGGTTCCCCAGGAGTGACTGCTGCTTGTCGGGACTTTGATGCAATCAACTGGTTTCCTTATATAGGACATTTTTGACCAATCTGTATAATCTGACCCAATCTGTATAATATGATTGAACTTGACTTTGTAAAGTGCCTTGAGATGACATGTTTCATGATTTGGCGCTATATAAATAAAATTGAATTGAATTGAATTGAATTGAATTATCATTCTTGCTTGCCAAGTTAGCACTCCTCTTCCATTCATATGATTTTGAGTAAACCTTATTTTTTGATAGTTTATTGTAAGTTTTTGCTGATCAGAAACTAGAAACTTTTGAAAATGCTTGTTATAAATAGCTCAACAAGCAACAAAATAAGCTATAACATGTATTTAGATTTACATTAGAGAGTTAACAGAACTTTAGAACAAATTTGAATGTAGATTTTAATTTCTGTCTTTATGCACAATTCAATTTCTTTCTGACAAAAAATCTTCAGAGTAAATACTGTCCTGCTATCATTGATTTACTGTGACTACTCCCCTTGCAACTCATAGCATTTTATCATCTTTAGCTTGTTATTCCACAATCATTTCACAGTTCACCAATGCAAAAGTAAGGCATCTCCTGTCTTCAAATTGTTGTGTAGTCGGGGCTGAATGTGAATTAAGGTGAACCAGTCCTTGCATCTTGTCTAATCCTGGTTTGATTCCTGTTTTGTTGTGGTTTGGGCAGGTTTGGTTTTCAAACAGACGTGCAAAGTGGAGGAGAGAGGAGAAGTTAAGAAATCAACGTCGGCAGGTGTTGAATTCCTCCAGCCATATTCCCATCAACAGCAGTTTTAGCAGCAGTGCTTACTCATCTCCATCTCAGCCTTCTGCACCAGGTACAAAATGAGGCAAACACTATGTCCCAAAAAACTCTGTACTGTTAGTGACACCAACCACAATAGAAGACAAGTATTCTATTGTTTCTGGTTTATCTAACTGAATTTCATGGTTCACTACAGCTACAGAGCTTTTGACCTGACAGTGAAGGGACACCACACAAGTATTTCTAAAAATATTCAAGCTTGTTTTGTGCTTTGTGTTTTTTTAAGCCCAGGAAATGAGTACTCTTTCAAATTCATTTCTTAAAATAGTTCACTTTGGTGAGCTGGTGGCTACTTAAATCCACTCACTCACAAAAAGACTTACTGCGATAAATACAAATAAAATCCTTCTTCAGCCGCTTTCTTGGTGATATCTCACGTTTTTGGGCTAAAACTTAATGAAATCTGTAGGTGTATATAATTGAATCTACCTCGACAAAAACCTTGGTTCCAATTTAAGAAAAGTAAGCTGTGAGTTTCATTGTGGGTAGGATGTAGGATGTTCTTTTTAAAATATTTGTCTCTGAGTTGCCCTGCGACAGACTGGCGACATGTCCAGGGTGTACCCCGCCTCTCTCCCAGTGAACGCTGGAGATAGGCAACAGCAACCACCGCGACCCCATGAGGGATTAAGCGGGTCAGAAAATGGATGGATGGATGGATGGATGGATGGATGGATGGATGGATGGATGGATGGATGGATGGGTTACCTAAACCTAAAAAAGTGTTCTGTCTGTACACTAGTATAGACCAACACTATGAGATATAAAAACAATAATAAATGACCTCCAAATGTTGTTTTCTCAACAGACTACATATTGTTTGAAGTCTTGGTAAATCTTAAATTCCTCAACTACCCAAACCTGGAAAAACAATTAAGCAATGTACAAAGCTGAAAAACAATTTAAAATGTACTTTTGTGAAACTAAAAACTTTCTTCTGCTACTATTCATTTATACAGACACATAGTAATTTCAAAGATAAGTTATTTTGTTTGTCCTTCTAGCCAAGCTTTCTTTCAGTCTCTTTTTTTCTTTCTATCTAGTGTCTTTTTCTTCAGGATCCATAATGGGAAGATCGGATCCAGTCCTGTCCAATAGCTATGGCCTGCCTGCAATGCCAAGCTTTAGCATGGCTGCCAGCCTGCCCATGCAAGTAAGATTATCGTATAAGACATAGCAGAAGGGCAGTGTCTAGATGATAATCAGTGGACTGTAAAGTGCTTCAGATCATTGTCATAATAAGACGTGTACCATTATCAGTTGGGTGACGGTGATAAGTTAATTCTCTCTGACTTGCTGGGTATCCACTTTCAAGTGTGTTTTTAGTGTTTGGAGTTGATCACAGCTCACTCCAAAATATCAAACCTAGACTCTCAGTGTGATTAAAGGTGCTATGACATCACTGTATAAACCAGTTCATGTAGTTGATATTGCTGCATATGTAAATTCATCAAATCATTTCATTAAAAAAAGAAAGTCACCCTTTTGTATGGGGTTGTTTTGGCAGGCCTGATTTCTCTCTTCAATAAAAGGGTTGGGTACAGTAGTGATATGTGGCCCTACCTAGACTTCACTGTGATTGGCAGCAACCATATTTGGAAAACTGGTCAAACAGGTTGAATATTGGAAATTCAGCTCCGCAGCTTCAGGGAGTCTGCCGCTTTTTTGAGCCGATACAGGGAGGCTGATCTGAGGCTGCTGTCTCCTCACTTGCAGCCATCCTCTTCTCAAGCGGAGGAGTCAGACATGCTAGCGCTACTCATGGCCGGTGTATCAGCTGGGGGCAGGGGGAAGGCTGTTTACATGATGTAATGAATTGCTGTGGTGAATCCAAAGTTAAGCCAAACACGGAGCTGATGCTAAAAAAGGGTTTTTATTGACAAAAATGACGGATCCTCCAGGGTGACAAAAAGGCTGGGACAGACTCAAAAAAACAGGACAGATCATTCAGGGCAACAGACAGATAACGAAAACAGAGGCTGCAAAGCTCTTACCACGAGGTAGCGGACAGGGACAAGATGAGATATTCCGGCAACTAAGCAAAAACGAAGGTGGGCTTAAATAGGCAACAGAACAGGAGAGCAGGGCGGGGCTAATTAACAAAAACAGGTGGAGGTGATAAAGGGAACATAAGATAGATAAACAAAAACCTAAGGTAAGGAACGAGACTAAACGGACACGGGGTGAAATAAAAACTAACAAAGGCCAGATAACAAAAACAGGCTAAGCATAAATTCAAAACAAGAAACAGAAATAATCCTAAACTGAAAAAATAACCAGAACCACAACAGAACATTACACATGATGGTGTGCTCTGATTGGAGAATATGAATTACATAGAAATACAACCTACGTAGAAAGATAACCTGTTTTCTGATCTGACTGTTTTTGAGCAAAGAGACAAAGCTGACTGGCCATGAGCAGGTCCTTTGGTACCCACATTTGACATTCACATGGCCTCATCAGTGCACAACAGATCATATTATACCCCCAAATCCACAGAAAATTCTAATGTGTTGGCATGGCCCCTTTAAATCTGCCTTAAATGCATGGAGAAAGCATAAAATAGTTATCTGCACTAAAAACCGGCCAAGAATATAACTCTGTGTCATGTACAGTACTTATATTTTATGTAAAGGAAACAGCATTGGATTAGAAACTATTTGCCTGAGTAATTGCCTATGAAAAAGTATTATAGACATTTAGTTCCACTGCTTTAATATAATGTTCTGTTTCCAGGCATCAAACCAGACCTCTTATTCCTGCATGCTGCCAAACAGCCCCACTGTAAATGGCCGCAGTTATCAGACATATACCCCTCCACATATGCAGCCACACATCACCAGCCAGTCGGTGACGTCCTCTTCAACATCTTCAACAGGTAGGAAGATACAGCAGGTCTGTCTCTGTGCTTGAAATGAATATGTGTTATAAACCTCTCTCTCTCTCTCTCTCTCTCTCTCTCTCTCTCTCTCTCTATATATATATATATATATATATTATATATATATATATATATATATATATATATATATATATATACTCCTAGTGTACTCTCTCTCTCTCTCCCTATATATATATATATATATATATATATATAGATATATATATATATATATATATATATATATATATATATATATATATAGAGAGAGAGAGAGAGAGAGAGAGAGAGAGAGAGAGAGAGAGAGAGAGAGAGAGAGAGAGAGAGAGAGAGAGAGAGACACAGAGAGAGAGAGACAGAGAGAGAGAGAGAGTACACTAGGAGTTTGGGATTGACTGGGTTACTAGTGCTTAATAATTAATAATTAATTAATACCTGGAGTTAATAATTGATTCCTTGATTATAAATTACCAACAGCTTTTGTCTTGGCACATTTTAGACAGTTAAACAAGCAATTCACCTTGGTCAGTTTAATAATTTGTTTAAATTATTTGTGAAATAAACAAATCTTTGGATCAACTTGGAGTGTGTAAGTAGAAATGGAACATCCATGGGATAATTCATGTGTATGATCAATGTTGGGCAGCACTGGCAAAGGGGAAGGGATAACCAGACCGTGTTTTGAAGAATGCAGTGTGATTTAGCCTCTAGCTGGTACAGTTTGCTTCCCTGAACAAAAAAATCATAAAACAGGACACCATGTGGTAAACACAGGATGTAAAAGGGGGAACTAAGAAATGGTCAGCTCTGCAGGCACAGGACTCGGTCTGGGGCTAGTTCAAATACATTCAAAATGTCTATAATGGGACTACTGGTGGACTCTGCATGAAACACAGCTTGTAGTCTGAGGCAACATTTCAAAACTTCAGGTGCACATTGACGGTTTAGGGCCAACTAAGGTTGCCAACTGTTCCTTAAAAAAAGGAACAGGCCTATATTTAGAAACACAAACTTGTGTCTAATTAAATTAAGGTTTGAGTCAAATGTTTACAATATTATTTCATACAAAGAAGAATATACAAAAATTATCATCATGTCAGTAGGGTGGAAGACAATGGCAAAAAGTGTTCCTTATTTATTTTTCTAGGAGTTGGCAACCCTAGGACCGACCTACTTCTAAAACCTACTTGATCATACCCAAGCTAGTAAGAAAAATAACTAAATAAAACAAATGTACTTGCTGAAGTCTTCTGCTGGCCCAGAAAGGTTTCTGAGGTTGGATTTGGAGACATATACGGTGCATCTGCTGAGTCTCAAGGCGGTACAGTTTCCTTTGTCTCCTCAGATAATCTCAGTCTGGAACTGGGATCGCAATCTGCTCTGACTCACTGGTCTTTAATTTGTAAAAAGGGTTGGAAATCAGTTGTTTCCACACAGCTTGATTTCAAGCTGCACTAAGCTTGCTTCTTTGAAGGAAAAAAGCGGGTGAGGGGAGAACTTACCAGTAAAGCCAGCTTCACACTGACTAAGTTTCTTGTGCACGCCGTCCGTTCATTGCATAACGTGCCACGCAGCAATCCATACTGGACCCACTCATGCATTCAGACATCTTTCCCTCCTTTATTCTGAAATATTACCGGAACTGCTTTACACTTCCTGCGTCTTACTTCCTGTCTGGCTCATCTGGTTTTTAGATATTGATGCACTTTGCTCTGTCATCTGTCACAAAGGGACTCTAGCCATATTTCTGATGGACAATGGCAGCGGAAGGTTCTCTGTAATGCCATAGGACCACATAGAATGTGGAAAATCTGCTATTGACCAGAATGGCTTTCATTTGTGATGTAAGGGAGGATGTACAGATGAAGGTGTGTGTGTGAATGAGGGGTTAGTCTTTTAGAACCCAGTTACGTTTGCTCTCAGAGTAGCACATGCCGTACTTCACAGAAAAAAGCCTGGTGTGAAATCCGCTCTACCTTCATTCTGCGTGGGGGAGGTTAGATGGCTAGGAGCTGTAGACACAACCCATAGACATTATTATGGGTAGATGGCCAGTGAACTGACACTGCCTGTTGTAGCTGGCGTTTCAGCGTGGCCGCCATCTTGGATGGGTCTCTCACACGAGCCCAGTGCATACATTTGTACTGAAGAAGCTGTTTACATAACTAAAATAAATCATAACTCCCTGAATTTTTACCTGATTTTCACACGGTTTGGTTTGTTACAAACGGCAGAGATGTGGTTATGATACATGATGTTGTTACACATAAAAAAACATGTTTTAATGCTGAAGTACGTTGTTTAAACAACATATTTTATAAATGTATGATCTTTAACAGAGACATATGGCATATTAATGTATAAATATGTGATTACATACAAAAATACTTTGTTTTATCCTTTTAAACGGACATGTGATATGCCATATTATTAAATATGTAAATAAATGAGTGCTTTCATGCTGAAATACTTTGTTTTTCAGCATGTTTTTCTCCTAAATAAAGAGACATGTGAATAAATAAATGTATAAATTAATACATTTTATATTTTCATAAAGAAACAAGTTGGATTGTTAATTTAAATTTATTTCATTCCCTCTCACATGTACAATCCCGAGCCTTCTCTACACACCAACAATAATTTCTTCATATTTTTGTGTTCTTTGCATGCACACATGCATACCCACAGATTTTTTAAAGACCTGGAAAAGTGTTCTTTAAAATTTCCAGGTCATTCCAGTGTCTTACACTAACCTGCTTTGTTTTGTCTCATGGCAAGGCCACTGGCAGTATTAGGGGGAGCCGAAAAGCGAGACAGGCAGAGACAGGGCAGACGCAGACTGCAGCGGGACCGTGGGGTGCGATTACTTTCCATCTATGTGATCTCTGCTCTGTTTCTCAATAAAAGTTCTGCAACTTCATCACCACCATCTTTTCATTTAGTAATGATGGAAATTAAGTATTATTGTTTAGAATTCCATCCACATAAACATATAATTATGTTCAATCTGTTGGGTTGCTACATTGTTCTTACCAAGTAAAAACTCATCTTCAGAGCCAATCTCAGCCCAAAAATGGTGATTTGTTATTGTAACCGTAAGCGGCAGAAACTACTGGCAAAGTTGATCCCTCTGCGTTTATTCCCGTTGGCTCCTATGTCAGCCTAGAGTAGGCGAGACCCATCCAATATGGCGGCGCCGCAGGATGCGCTCCAGCATGTAATGAGGCATCTACATATCTATGGGCACAACCCAGGAAAGTAGTCACAAACATATTCTTGCTTATAAATCCAATCCATGACAATATAGCAAAATAGCTGTTTCTTCTGTTTTATGAAACTTCTTCTTCATCAACTGTTTAGTAATTTTCTGATGGACAGGTACACTATGCATAATACTCAAAGAAAAAATAATTGTGATGAGAACTGGCTTACTCGCTGCAGAAGTGGTAGGCAGGATAATTGAGGCTGGATCAGAGTCTGGGGAACAGGCTTGGGTCTGCAAGGGAATACAAACAGGGCAGAAAAATCCATGGGCTAAGCAAGGCCCAGTGCCATGGTTCAAATCCAGGTTGAGGTCCAGAAATCAGAAGCTTGTAAATATTAGACAACAAGGGCAAGGCAGGGAAATCCAAAACAGATGATCAAGGTCATGACAAGGCAGGCAGGCAGGCATGAAAAGAAACGCTTGCCATCTATTCACTGGAAGCTTTCTATAATCCAGCACTATCCTGCTGTCACTGGTGGGTTTATAAAGAGCACGAAAATGGGGTGGGGAATGAGATAGATTGCAGAGGAGCTGAGAGGCAGGCTCACATGTGTGGTGCGTGAAGGGGATTATAACAGAAAATGGGAGGAGGATAACCTTACCTGCAAGATAAATTATTGCGGCATTTCTGCATTCACAAACGCATGAAAATCCATCTTGTACTGCTCTGACTTCAACTGTTTGTGTCCGAACCAAAAACAGTTTGGTCCAATGAAGTTGCTGTATTGAGTTTTAGGAGAGACATACCGAAGCCCACACCCGAACCAACATAAACATGGCAGCGCAGGAGGACGTGCGCGTAACTGCTGCTATCACACCTGTTTTGTCGGAATCCATAATTTCTTCTTTGATAATAGAGCATCAAGAAGGCCCTTGCCTAGCTTACCGGGTGGTTTCTCATAACCCCTGCTGCTTACGTTTTAATTTGATGCTGTGATTGGCTAAAACCAACCTTTAGTAGGCGGCCATTTTGCCCAACCAGCTCAGAGAGTTCTGTTGAAATTCCCTCCTTTCCCAAAACTGATTCAAATGGAGCCGTCCCAGATTGATAATGTGCAGAACTAGAGTGCTACACACTATCAATCTAGCTGGCCAGGTTAGCAGGATGAAGACAGCAGACAGTCAACGGGCCTCATTTATAAAGCTTGCGTATGCACAAAATGGGGCCTGAAACTTGCGTACATCACTTTCCACACAAAAGTTGGGATCTACTAAAAGAACCTTGATGAGAAAATGTGGTGTCCTCATCACAAATCTGGACCATGCTCATTTTGAAGACAGGGGACATGCAGATCATTAAGTGCTTAATTGCAACCAAACTGCATCATGATTCCTCTCAGACATTCAGTTTCACTCCAAATCAGACTTTATTCATAGATTGACTTTATCATAAGCATTCAAAACCACAGTGTTATTTATCCTTGCGCTGGTGACACTTAACTATGCATGAGGACTTTTCAAATAAATTAAAAAAAATGCCCATAAGCCAACCTAAATAAAAGTCTTCACAATAGGTATGCAAACAAATGATCAACTCATGATTAATAAGATTAAAGTTTGTTCCATTTCAACTGATAATGTCCGCTTAGACGGACCTAATTTCAGTGTTGTAGCATGGCCGTGATCCAGAAGAGGACGCTGCCAGTCATTGCAAGGTGGAGCCAGACCTCAGTAGTAGTAAAAGAAAAAACAAGCATGGCAGAGGCAACGTGAAGCGGCTCAAAAGGAGTTCGGTGTGGGATTATTTTACACTGATGACAGAAAAGCGGAAGGCATTACACATATAATTGTAACATGATAGAAAAAACGATCATGCTGCACAGTAGAGAGCTTTCGTGGTGATTTGCACATTTAGTAAACTCCTCTGTGAATTTTTTCAGTTTCTTTTTTTTTTCTCCAGGGTTGCTATTTGACCATTAAAAAAAAAACAATCACCTGACCCATTTTTAATACATTAACATGAGGTGCTTTGCATTGCCTATTTATGGTTGAATGTGGAAATGTAAAGGCAGACTTGGCTTAAATCTTCACAAAATATGGTAATGAACTTCAATGGGTTAACTCATGGCCACAACCACAGTGAAGATAAATGTGAATGAGACAGTGTGTGGTCAATTGCCATTTTTTCTGAAGTTTTAAGATTTAAGTTTAGATTTAAGATATAAGACATATTTTTAGAAATCCACTTTTTTGACCCTTAAATAGATTTGTTCTGTACTTTGAGTTTCTAGGAGTACAGAAAGATTGAGTGTAGTCTCTCCAGGTGCTGTCTGTGTTGTACTGTGTACTTAATAAAGTATATAATAAATGGACCGGAGCCAGGATATACGTTTTACTTCCGTTTACTCGTAGTAACCCCCACAACAGCCCGCATGCACGCATGATACATTCTGTGTCACTACATCTCCCCCTTTTAAACCAATGTTTCAAAGCCATTTACAAAAACCAGAATTATGTCTTTTCAAGCTGATACTATTCTCTTACATACCGCTGATCTTACTTAACTCAGGTAGGGGGTACTATTGTTACATTAACTTAAGATCAAACATAACTTCAGAATAAACTGTACGCATTTTGCATCTCGTCACACATCACATTACTGTCTCTTTTTTTTTTTTAAGAGAACAATACTGCAACATTCAAACTCAGAACACATAAGAACCTAACTGAGAGGCAGGGTGGACTATCTGATCCTCTCTGTTGTGGTATGGAGGATTATTCTGCTCCATGTATACACACAACACTATTCTACAAGTTCAGTCTTTTGATGGGCTTGACCGCTCTGCCCACTCTGGTGCGTATCCCCGGATCTGGAGTGGTCGATGGTGAAGGCACAACTCTCAAATGATAGCGGTTTCTTTTGAGACTGCCGTTCGAAATGTCCACAACGTATGACCTCGGTGTCCCTGCTGATCCGGAAACTACTCCAGTGCGTGTTTCGTTCTTTATCCAGACTCTCTGGCCTGGCTGGAGCGGTGTCTTCTCCTTTGCTCTGTGTCGGGTATTGTATCCCTCAGCCTGTTTTCTTTTAAGCTCCTTGTCTTTTTCCTCGAAAGCTCTCAAGTCTGGCCAAGCTGGTGTGAGGGAGCGTGGACACACTGGGAGAGGTGTCTGAATGTTGCGCCCCATTAGGAGCTGCACAGGATTTACCCCATGAGCGAGAGGGGTCGCTCTGTATGCCAGTAGTGCTTTGTGAGGGTCCTCATTCTTTTGCAACAGGGCTTTCACAGTTCTAACAGCACATTATGCTTCCCCGTTGCTTTGGGGGTAACGGGGGCTACTTGTCAGATGCTGGAAGTTGTAATCTGTAGCAAACTCTGCAAACTCTGTTGCTGCAAACTGTGGGCCGTTGTCGGTGACGAGTGTGTCGGGCACTCCATGACGGCTGAATATAGCTTTCATTTTCAGAATCACTGCTGATGCTAGAGTGCTTGTGAGGTTAGCGACCTCGGGAGTAGTAGTCAATGACCACTAAGTAGTGACCTTTTTTCCATTCAAACAGGTCTGCGGCTAGCTGTTGCCACGGGCGTGATGGCAAGGGTGTGGTCAGGAGAGGCTCCGGTGCATTGTGACTTTCCTTGGCACAAACTTCACACTGGCGTACAGTTTGTTTTATCTGACGTGTCAGACCTGGCCACCATACTGCCTCATGAGCTCTCGCCATACACTTAACCATTCCCTGGTGGCCCTGATGAAGTGTTTCCAAAATGCTCTGTTGCATGCTTGCTGGAATCACAATTCTTCTTCCCTTCATAAGGACACCATCAGCCATCAACAGGTCATTTCTGTGCTGCCAATAGGACTTCAGCTGCGGGGCTGAGCTCAGTCTGTCCCAACCTGTACGGATGAGAGAAGACAGCTCTGTACACACAGGATCTTGTTCTTGTGCTCGCCTAATCTGCATCAGTTTCTCTCCCGATGCAGGCGGTTGCTGAATGACTTCGTTGATGTGAGCTCTCATGTCACTCTGGAGCACGAGATCCTCCTCTGTTGTTGTACCTTGAAGGACGGCTCTTGAAAGAGCATCTGCTGCAATGAGATTTTTGCCTGAAATGTGCACAATGGTGTATGTGAACCGCAGCAGTCTCAATCTGAATCGCAGCACATGAGGGGGAATGTCATCAAGTGCTCTTGTGCTGAGGAGACTTAACAAAGGTTTGTGGTCTGTTCGGATCTCAAAGTGCAGACCCAGGAGGTAAGTTTGAAACCTTTCACATGCCCATGTGATGGCCAGGGCCTCTTTTTCAATTTGGGCATATCTACGCTCGGTTTCAGTCATACTTCTGGAAATAAAGGCCACTGGCCTCCACTCTCCTGATGCTTGAAGTTGTGACAAAACACCCCCCAGTCCATAGGAGGATGCATCTGCTGACACTCTAGTTGGTCTGTCAGTGCAGTGTGGGGCAAGTACAGCCGATGAGGTGAGCTCTTCTTTCACCTTTGCGAAGGCTGTCTGTTGCGCTGGCCCCCATGTCCACATATTATCAGCTTTCAGGAGGTCCCTGATTGGTCCTGTAAGCTCTGCGATGTTTCTGGAAAACTTTCCCACATAATTCACCATGCCCATAAATCTTTTGACATCTGCCACGTCTTTGGGTGGTGGCATGGCTGCAATGGCCCTGATCTTGTCGGGGTCCGGCGGTATTCCCTCTCCGCTGACGATATGACCGAGGAATTTCACCTCAGTCACTGCAAACTGGCATTTGTCGTTCAGGGTGAGGCCTCGCTGCTGTAAGCGTTGTAGCACACGATGCAGCCTTTCATGATGTTTCTATGGGGTGGCGCCAAACACCAAAATGTCATCTGCATGACAAACCGTTCCTTCAAGGCCATCCAGCTTCTGCGTCAAGCGCTTCTGGAAATGCTCCGGCGCTGAGGATATTCCAAACGGAAGTCGGTTGAAGCAAAAACTGTAATATTCTGATTATAGTTCTGGTTTATGTTTTTGTTTTTCTCCTGTCTTTGATTATCTTGCTGTTTTGATTTCTGTCTTGTCTGGATCCTCGTTTTGTTGGTGTAATGTTTTGGTTTACCCTGTTGTTGTTATCACTTTTAGTCTTAGCCTGTCCTTCTGTTTTTAGTTTGTTCTGCTTAGGTTTATTTTTATCCTTAGACTTGTCCTGTTTGCTTCCTTAATTATTTCCACCTGGTTTTGGTTAATTAGTCCCCCCCTGCTACTGTGTCTGCCCGCCTATTTAAACCCATCTTAGTTTTCTGTTTGTTGCGAGAACGTCACCTCTGATCTCTGCCCTTATGTTAATGGTAAGATCACCCAACCTCTGTAATTCTGTTACTTTACCTGTCTGTTGCCCAACCTGATCTGTCCTGTTTTTTGAGTCTGCCCAGCTTTTTGTTTTTCCCTGGATGTCTGTCCTGTACCTCTGTGGATCGTTTTTTGCCTGCCCAGATAACTCATCATCTCTTTAATAAATCATCAAGCATCAGCTCCGTGTCTGGCTTACATTGGACTCAACCTCAGCAAATCATCACAAAAACGGCCGAATGGCGTGATAAAGGTGGTAAGTGGGGCCGATTCTCTGTGCAGAGGGATTTGCCAAAAACCTGCAATGGCATCTAGCTTTAAAAAAATTCTAGCTCCAGCTAGTTTCGCGAGTGTCTCATCAACTGCTGGGAGGATGTGCCTTTCCCTGCATACATTCTCATTTAGGCGGGTGAGGTTGACACATATACAGATTTTTCCATTTGGTTTTGGTACTACAACCATTCCTGAGCACCACTCCGTTGCTTCTTCTATGGACGAAATAACCCCCATTGCCTCCATCCTATTTAGCTCCTCTTGAACTTCCCCTCTTAATGGCAGAGGCAAGCGGCGTGGCACTGCGAGGGCAAATGGTGTGGCATGTTCTTTCAATTTAATTTTGTATTCTCCCTCTAGCTTCCCTAAACCAGTGAACACTCTGGGATGTTGCTTCACGTAAGTATTCTCTGTGGCAACGGCATCCACTTGAGTCAGCAAGCTGAGGTCTTGTATGGCTGGCAAGCCAAAGAGTGGGGTAGCTAAACCTGGAAGAACATACACCTGCTGTTTTACAACAGAGCCCTTGTAGCTCATGGTGGCGGTGAAGTGCCCCTCTACTGTGATGGGAACATTGCTTGGTCCACACAGTCTTTTGTTTGGAGGTGACAGTTTCCCATGCAGCTTTTCAGAGTACATGTGTTTTGGGATGTGTCACTGCAGCGCCGGTGTCGAGCTTGAACACCAGTTGCTGGCCATTTACTCCAATTGACTTCTTCCACACTGTGCTAGGTGTAGTAGTCATTGTGCCCAAAAACAAAGTTTCCACTCTTTCACTCATGTCACTCTGCTGAAGTTCCTCCACTCTGATTTTGGTTTTACACAAAGCTGCAAAATGCCCCCTTTTATGACATTTCTTGCAGTCTGCATTGCGAGCAGGACAATCTTTGAATGAATTTCCATGGCATCGGCCACTCCTGCCACATTTGTCTTTTGCATTTGTCTGCTCTGGGTATGGTTTGTTTTGTTTCCTTGTTGACCATATTTTTGTTTGTGTTTGAATCTAACTGCATCCATATTTGCTCCTTCTGCACCCTCAGTGCTAGTTTGTGTCAGTATGGGTTGTTGCTTTTTTATTTCCTCATTTTGGTGAATTTTAGTCATTACTTTCATTAGCGTTAACTCTGAGTCAAGCTGTAAATTCTCTGAGAGCCCATGGTCTCTAATACCAACTACAAGGCGGTCTCTGATCATCTCCTCTTTGAGGACTCCATACTGACAGTGCTCAGCGAGCTTGTGGACGGCTGTGATAAACGCTTCGCCTGATTCACCAGGCTCCTGGCAGCGTTTGTTAAACTTAGACCTCTCTTATATCACGTTATGTTTACAGATGAAATGTTTTTCAAAAGCACCTCTTACTTTCTCGTACTGTTTCTTGTCCGCTTCTGCCAATGCTAATGTGTTAAGCACGTCATCAGCCGAGTCTCCCATAGTGTATATTAGCAAATTCACTTTGTACTCTTGATCCTTCTCATTGAGACCGGCAGCAATGCGGAATCTTTCAAAATGTCTTATCCAATTTGGCCATCCGGCGAAATTATTGAATTCAAATGCCTCTGGCGGATTTATCGAAAACAAAGAATCCATTTTGTTATACCTTCCGACGTCTTCGTCCGTTTGTGGCTACCTCGGAACGTTGGCTAGTTCAGCACGTGAGAACCCTTAGACTTCTTTTCCTCGCGTAAAGCCCAACAGGAAGGAAACTTCTCTTACTTGCTTTTTTAAGCTTCTGTCTTCATATAGGAGACGGGTCGTCAACTTCTGACACCATGTGTTGTACCGTGTACAACACATGTACACGGTACATATATAAAGTATATAATAAATGGACCGGAGCCAGGATATACATTCTGTATCACTACACAGTCTAGACATCTATATTCCATTTGACTCATAGTTTTCAAGTTTTTTTTAGCTTTCTCTGTTTTCTATTATGTTTTTTGCCCAACAGATGTACTTTCAAAAGTGAAGCATTACTGCTTTTGCTATAGTGCAAGACAGAAACAGAAAGGTAAAAGAGAAAGAAAGGAAGAAAAAATATCAGCCAAAATGTTAAAAGGGAGAAAAGGTGACAAAAGAAAAGCAAAGGAAAAAGAGAGTATAAGGTAACTTCCTCGGAGTCTGCTTCTGCACTTGCTAAAAAAGATATAAAAGGAACAGCAAAACAAAACAAAAAAGTATCACAAGTACAAAAAACAACGCCTTTGATTAGTATTGTTTGACACAACATGTATATAGTGACACCCAATGCTAGGTTTATATGTATAAATGTGTATCTGTAAACACCTGGATCTAAGCATGTGTGGGTGTTTGAGAGAGTGTGCTTGTATATGTTATGTTTATCCATAAGAACAATGCTCAATAGTGGCTGTGAGGAGCCAAGGCAGACACCAGGGAGACCAGAAGCCCAGGCATCCGAAAGGGCCCCCAGAGCACAGGAGCCCAAGAAGGAACAACACTGGGATAGGTGCAAAGGAGAGCCCCAGGAAACCCCTCAGCAGCCACAGTCCAGAAGCCGCCGGGGGCTGCAGCAGCGGGTCCACGGTCTTCACAGGCAGCCAGCTATGCCAGACCAGATCAAGCCATGGGCCCAGAGACCCAAGGGCACACCTCCCCACAGAAGGACCCTGATTGAGCCAAGGACCGCAGGCCCCATGAAGCAGCCACCAGGAGTGAGCCAGTATACACCCACGCACCCATACCTGGACACTGACAACAACCAACGCTCCATTGGGTCAAGGAGCCAACCACCGGCAGGGAGCCTCACAGGGGGATGGACTCCACACTTTTGGAGACGTGAGATGTCCCAGGAGAGGGGGCAGTCCAAAACCCAACCTGACAAAAAATACAAACACATAAACACAGTCACATTCACACCTTCCCACCCTAATGCCCACACAAGCAAATGCTTATAACCACACACGAGAAAAGATGTTGTACACACACTTGCACTCACCACAAACATTATATACTCCCATGTCCAGGTACCGATACCCCAGAGGGGCATCCAGCCCCCAGACCTGGGAGGTGAGCCCCATGACCAGAATGAGGTAGAGCTGACCACTTTAACCACAAGCTGAGACCAGGGTCGAGTACCACCCTAACATGGGCAAACCCAGTCCATACCCTAGCCCTAATTACTATTACATTTTTTGAACAATAACACCATAGTAATAGCTGCGGAGCTGCTAAAAATTGAGTCATGTACTTCTGGCTAACCAATTTAGGGGATCCGCAAATTTTATTTCTCACCGTGATTTTGTAGTCCAAGTGAAAATCTTTGGTTGTTGGGTGTATTAACCCACATCATGCATTACACTGCCCCTCAGCATACTACAAAAATGGCCGAACGGGGTGGAGTGGATCACTCTGCGGCTTGGAGGGAGGCAGGGTGTGAAGTGCTTCATTTGCATTTAAAGAGGCCGCACCAAAACAAGTTACTCTCAGACATGTCTCAGAATGGAGGGTTTTCAGCTGACGTCACGCTCACGTGACTACTCAGCGCGTCCGCCATATTGGGTGGCAGTCGTTTCGCACCGTTGACCTGCATTGTATGACGCCTTATGCAGTATTGGAAGTGAACAATGGGGAAAACGTGTTTAATGGTTGGTTGCACGGCCCGTGGAGGTGGAGATCAACGCTCTTTCTATCGCCTACCAGCCGTAATAGTGAATCAGTGTGAAAAAAAAAACAGCTGTCTGAACAACGCCGTCACCTATGGCTGACACGGATATCCAGGTCCGATTTGGACGGTGTTAAGCTGGAATACGCCAGAGTCTGCGGTGCTCACTTTGTCACAGGTAATTAACTGTTAAGTATTTAAAACATATAAGAAGAATATATTAATAATAGGGCTTGGGCGTTATGACTTATTACTTTCCGCGGCTGTCATGTTGACTGCCTCCGCCGCCTCTACTGCCTATTACTACCGCATACTGTACTCCCTCTCTCAGCCGTGTTTTAATTTGATTAATTTCACCTTAACTTGATTTCAACCATGGTAATCCGTTGCTGTATTGTGGGCTGTAACAGCGCAACACATGATCGCCATGGGAAAAACATAGAAACAGATTAATTTTCCACCGCTTTCCTGCCTGGAGGCGCAACCACGGAGAACAACTGTTAGCGATAACAAAGAGTCGTCGACTCGCTTGGATCGCGGTTGTAAGTCGACCGAACATAACTTTCCACAGTATCCCGATGTCAATGAGAGTGTGTTCTAAACGTTTGAAACACATAGCAGCAAGTTAAAAGTACATTACATGCGCGAGTGGTTGTTAGCGCTAACGGTTAGCATGTGCTAACCCGTCTGAGCGCAGCTTACCTTTGAACGAGTTACAGAGATAACAAAGAGTCGTCGGCTCGCTTGGATCGCGGCTGTAAGTCGACCGAACATAACTTTCCACAGTATCCCGATGTCAATGAGAGTGTGTTCTAAACGTTTGAAACACATAGCAGCTAGTTAAAAGTACATTACATGCGTGAGTGGTTGTTAGCGCTAACGGTTAGCAGCTACTAAACTAGCATGGGCCAGAGCCCGTCTGATCGCAGCTTACCTTTGAACGAGTTACTGTGTTCCCACTGTTTGCTGGCTTTATGATCTGCAGCTCCTACCGGCGCCAATACGGTAAATACAACTTAATTTTGCACTGGTCATTGTTCTGCTTAAATAATTAAAGCCGCGAGCGGCGTCGATCGGCCTTGCAGCCAAGCGCCTTCGCGCACCGCCCGCCGCCGGCCGCCAGCCACCGCAGAAGCATGCGACACATTTGCGTCGGATTGTTTACATTTTTACCATCTTATTAAAACTCACCCGTCCACGTATGATGGCGATTTCCTTGATGTACATAACCAGATGTGAACTGGTTGTGAGCCTCTAGACCCTTGTAAGCTCTCATTTCCTCAAGAGTGTGCAGAGGGTTTTCACCGAACACCAGGTAATGCATCTGGATTACGGCTAAACAAGGCACCGTGGAGGGCATACGGGTCCATATGGTCGATCACGGAACATTTCCTCAGGTATACGTCCTTATCTGGTCGCTCTAGCCCGCTGGCGTACTTATCCATTCGCGATACGATAATACGTGTAAGACAACTAGAGATAAGGAAGTGTGCCACCCAATATGGCGGACCGGAAGTTGGCCAGTGACGTCAGTGAAAACACCCTATTGGGACAAAAGAGGTGCTGTGGGGCAACAATAACAAGGAATTTAGACCAAAGCATTTGCAGTTCCACTTTTTTCTTCCTTCTCCTGTTTAACTGAATGATTTCAATGTGAAAAGGAAGAACTGAAAAGCATATATTCCCTTTAACATTTAGGTTAAAGATCTAAGATATATATTTAAATTTAATATCTAGATATAAGATATATAATTAGACATCTGCTTTCTAAAATAATTGACAAACAATATTAATTGTTAATATTCTATTACTGTTTGGTTTACACCAGCAACCCCGCGACCCAATGAGGGAATAAGCGGGTCAGAAAATGGATGGATGGATGGATGGATGGATGTTTGGTTTACTTGTATATGGGACTTATTATCAAATGATAAAATGAAAATCGTGGAATTTTGGAACTCATTATGATTCTTTCTAAAATATTTTGTGGAACCTCCATAACATCTGAATCTACCGTGTAAGTCAGGAGCATTACCCTTTCTCTGATAGTTGTTTTCCTAAGACATTCTTTCTTCTGTTTTTCCAGGTCTGATTTCTCCTGGCATTTCAGTTCCAGTTCAAGTTCCTGGAAGTGAAGTTGAAATGTCACAGTACTGGCCACGCCTGCAGTGACATCATGGCTCCCTGTTGTGACTTCATGAACAGGACTCTGGGAATCCTCGGTGGGAGAGCTGCCCAATACTGCTTGAATGCCAGCGCAAAGCTGATTCCGCTGAGGACAGGCTGAAGCTAGGCAAAGCCGAAAAGACAAACTTTTCTTTTTTTCTTGTGAGGAAATCCTCTGAATCTGAATACTTTGAAAAACTTGAAGACTTTGGATACTAATATACAGCAGAATATGTTTTGTTAAAACTGGTTTATGGTTTGTGTCTTGTTTTGACCCTTTGGTAACAGCAAGTGTAGGAAGGAAATAAAATGCTTTCAATGTACATGGACATTCCATTGACAAACATTTTATCTTTGATGCCATTTTATAATATTTACATACTGCTGCATTTGTGGTGAGTGGTTTTACCTGGACAAAAAGACCTGAATGAAACTGGAAATGCACTGTATGCTGTGTTTTGCTCCAAAAAATTTTAAAAGCCACAACCTCAGACATGTACAGGATTTTAAAATAAACATTCTTGTGATATAAGTTTGGTATTGTAAACCATGACATATTTGTAAACAAGCATGGCTCAGAATCTGAACTAAAACACTGATTTGATTCCAAAGCTTCACTGTCCAAAATATGTAATCTAGTTTTCAATTTCAATTGTGAAAGTGTTTGTCTACAATGTTCTGGGAGGGTTTCCATAATAAAGCTGAAACTATTACATTTCTGTGTAAACTTTTATACAGTGAAGAAGGCTAAACTCAGCATTGCTAAATGCGTTCAAACTAGAGTTTACCATGTTTTTAACTTTGAAGTAAAAGTCAAAGACACATGAAAGTATACAATGAGAGCAGTGAAGCTACACTGGATGGCTGGTCGAAGATCTCCGCCTCTCTGCCTGTTCGGACGCTTTTTTCTCTGCTCCCTGCTTGCTTGCATTTTCCTGCCTTTTACTTTTTATCTCTTAACCAAAACCACAGAAAGATGGATTTAGTTATTTTGTTTATTTTCTTTTACTTATTTTTTTATTTTGATTTTGAAAAGATGCCTACCTTCACCACAATGGACTTTGACAAGCTTTTACAGAAGATAGCTGTTATGGAACTGAAAATCTGTCGACTCGAAGTGAATTATGATGTAAACGCTGCGCATGAAAATGAAACAACCCTGCCTGTGATTCCAAGCGGTGACTACCAGCCCAGCGACACAGTGAACAAACAGTTCCCTGAGGAAAATGAGAATCCCTGGACCACTCTGGGTGCAAGACCAAAGGATCAACGAACCCCACACCTAGACAAAGTAAACTGGCCGAGGCTACAGAGAGATGTCCCAAGACAAGTGAAACAAGAACGGGCTGTTCTCAAAACAAATGACAGGAGTAAGCCTGCTGGAAATGTTGGAATTCCATTACTAAACAGATTCGCTCCGCTCCAAAATGTGACCCAGGAGGATCTTGACATCAATCAGCGGTACGTCAATGATTTTTGTTCTAAGACATCAGAGAAAAGGCATGCCACAGGGCAGAGGATCCTGATATTATGCAATGGATCTGTAAGGGGGATTAAACATTTCTGTAACAAGAAAAACACAGAGGTGTTGATTTATAATTATAGGAACTGTGGCCTGGTGTCTGATATTTCAGACATCCTTCCAAAGATCTTGAAAGAACACCCGACCTTGGAAAAACTCATAATACAAGCTGAAGCCCTGGGCGACATCACCCGGATAAGAAAATCAGAAGTATTGAAAGAGGATTACATTCGTCTATTGAACTTAGTTGATGGCCTTAATGTCAAGGTGTTTCTCAGCGGCCCACGCGTTCCCATTAATTGCAGAGATGAGATTTTTTCCAGAATTCTGATGCTAAACAAATGGCTGGAAAAAACATGCAAAGAAACAACTGTGACCTTCATAGACAACTTTAACATCGTTTGAGAGAGGAGACATCTGTTCAGCGACAATAGTTTCCATCTAAATAGGTCAGGTGCAAAACGGCTGATTTCAAACATCTTCTATTCTGTGAACCATGCGCCATCAGCTTTGTTCCAAAACAAAGCTCAACCAGTGCCAAAAAAAATTATAAGCCCAGTACAGCCCAAACAAGCCAAGATAAAGATGGCCAGAAAGATGACACAGAAAGAGGCTACGTCAGAGCTACAGGAGGATTCATCCCATATCTCAGAAGGACAAAGAGAGGACCAAGAACCTCCATCCCCACAAACAGACTAGACCCGCCTCCCCTTCTTCTCCACAAAGCCCAGAAGTTCCTTTTATGGAATTTTCTCACAACATGAACAAAGTATTTAAGATTGGCCTACAGATGACATCCTCTCCACATAGTCATTCTGCTGTGACTAAACCAGCATTTTCCAAAGGCTTCGGAGCCTCAGATCCTCCTCCTCTACATATCACAGAACATTCTGGTACTGAGGAACTCCAAATTACTTCACTGTGATACAGATTAGGCCCTGGCCGCACGTTTATCAGACATGACAGTTTCCAGCATCAGCCCAAGCCTTTTGCCGGAGATTATGGAATATCTGTGATGATACGTGGCAGAAATAAGAAAAACAAAAGGATAAACAGGAAAAAATACTTAAAAGTCATAAACTGTCAGATGCAACCTGTCACAGAGACATCATCAACCACTAAGTCATATAAACTGGGTTTATTAAACATTAGTTCTCTGTCAGGAAAATCCCTTTTAATTAATGACTTCATTATTGACAATAATCTTGATGTAACGTTTTTAACAGAAACATGGTTACATGAATCTAATGAAGAATTTATTCTGTTGGAGTCGACACCTCCAAACTACAATTTTCTTTGTGAGAGCAGACAGCAAAGGAAAGGTGGAGGAGTAGCAACATTGTTTAATGATTCACTAAAGTGTAAAAAGGTGTTTTTGGGAAAATTTGACTCTCTTGAACATTTGGCTCTCCAGGTAAAGAGCCCGGTACGAACTATGTTTCTGAATGTTTACAGGCCTCCTAAGTCCACATCAACCTTTTTTAAGGATTTTAGTGACCTCCTGTCTGTGATATGTGTTGATTATGACTGTTTAATTATTGTGGGAGAGTTCAACTTTCACATTGACAACCCTGAAGACAGAAGTGCAAAAGAACTGTGTGACACACTTAGAAACTTTGGTTTAACTCAACATGTTAAACAGCCAACGCAAAAGCAGGGACATATTTTAGACTTAATCATCACTAAAGGTCTAAAGATTTCTAAGGTTAATGTAAATGATGTTGCCCTATCTGATCACTTTTCTGTTACCTTTGAAAGCATCATTTCCAGTGACTCATTTAGCCAAAGGGACATCATAAGAAAACACACCTTTAAGGACAATGCCACGGAAACCTTTAATCAAGCTTACTCTGATACTTCAACCTTGGGCTGCAACTCAGTAGATGAGCTAGTAGATAACTTTCATTCTAAAGTCTCAGGCATCATTGACTGCATTGCTCCAGTTAAAGTGAAAGTTCTTTCCGGGAAGAAAAAATCTCCTTGGAGAAATGCTCCAGCAGTTAGAGGTGAAAAAAGGGAGTGTCGAAAAGCTGAACGCAGGTGGAGAAAGACTAAGCTCCAGGTTCACTATGACATCTATAAAGAGAGACTTTACAGATATAACTTACAATTGAAAAATGCAAGAGAATCTTTCTTCTCTGAGATCATAAACAAGAACATTAATAATGCTCGTGTCTTATTTGCCACAGTCGACAGGTTAACAAATCCTCCTGTGTCCGTGACTTCCGAACTCCACTCCACATAGGCCTGCAATGAATTTGCTAACTTCTTTACTGAGAAAATCCTAACAATTAGAGGATCACTTTGTACTACCATATAGAACCAATGCTGTATTCAGCTGGAACTATTTCTGACATAATGTCCCATTTCAGCCAAATAAACCACAGAAGCTTAAAGCAGATCATTAAACGGCTAAGTTCCTCCTCCTGCTGCCTTGATGTTCTACCCACAGTTTTCTTTAAGAAAGTTTTACCAGTCATTGCGTCTGATTTGACTCAGATAATAAACACGTCCCTTCTGTCAGGTTTTTTCCCCCAGTCCCTAAAAACAGCAATTATCAAACCACTGCTGAAAAAGAACAATTTAGACAAACTTCTACTCCAGAACTACAGGCCCATCTCAAACCTCCCCTTAATCAGTAAGATTATTGAAAAAGCTGTGTTTCAACAATTAAACACCTTCTTAACAACGACCAGCCGCTTTGACGTTTTCCAGTCCGGCTTCTGTGCTCACCACAGTACAGAGACCGCAAATCAATGCCTGGATGTGTCAAAACTTTCTTCAATTGAATAAAAACAAAACTGAAATAATAATCTTTGGACAAATAGAGGAGAGATCATACGTTAGCTCACAGTTTCAGTCGCTTTAGCTAGGAACCACTGATCAGGCCCAAAATCTGGGTGTAATGATGGACTCAGACCTGAACCTCCAAAAGCATCTAAAGACAATTACAAGGCCGGCTTTCTATCACCTGAGGAACATTTCCAGGATTAAAGGACTAATGTCTCAGAAGGATCTGGAAAGACTAATCCATGTGTTTATATTTAGCAGAATTGATTACTGCAACGGTGTTTTCACATGTCTGCCTAAAAAGTGGATCAGACAGCTGCAGCTGATCTAGAACGCTGCTGCCCGCGTACTCACTAAGACTAAGAAAGTAGAGCACATAACCCCAGTTCTAAAGTCATTACACTGGCTCCCTGTATCTCAGAGAATAGACTTTAAAATACTTCTGTTAGTCTATAAATCCCTAAATGGCTTAGCACCTAAATACATTACAGACTTGTTATCAGTGTATCAACCCTCCAGACCACTAAGGTCTTCTGGCTCTAGCCTGCTCTGCATACCTAGAACACGAACCAAACACGGAGAAGCAGCATTTAGTTAATATGCGCCACTTATCTGAAACAAACTTCCAGAAAACTGTAAAAGTGTGGAAAGCCTGAGTTCTTTTAAATCAAGATTAAAAACACATTTGTTTAAAATTGCCTTTGACTGTTCTAGTTAAACTGTTCTACTGTTTTTAATGTTTTTTTTTGTTTCTACATCCTATCCCTACTTGCTTTTATTCTGTTTTATTTTCATATATTTTAATCATGTAAAGCACTTTGCATTGTCTCTGTACTGAATTGTGCTATATAAATAAATTTGCCTTGTCTTGCCTAACACCAAAACTAACTGGATACATAAACACTAGAAATGTGCATGCCCAGCCAGGAAGGAAAGTGGAAACTAACAAGGAACATGCACGCACGTTGGCGTTACATGAGAATGTCACAATCATTAGCATGTGGGACGAGCAATAGATAAGACGATCCCCCCAGTGAGCAGCAGAGTTTTGTATTTGCTGAAGTTTATTGAGGACTTTGGAAGACAAACCATATAGATTGCGGTTTTAGTAATGCAGTCTGGAGGTAAGGAAGGCATGGATGAGAATTTCAACAGCCAAGAAGGGTAGTGTTTGGGGGTGGAGATGAATAAAATGTTTTTAGATGGCGGGAGGTAGTTCTTGTGATTTTGTTGACATGGTGTTCGAAGGAGAGGTTCTGTCAAAGATAACTGAGGTTGCAGATCGGAGTGGCGAGAGACAAAATGGTGTTGTCAATAGTGAGACTGAAGTTATGTGTGGTTTTGTTATAGTTGAGTTTAAAGACATTTGAGTGCATCTGTTAGGTTGAAGGAGTGAGACAACACAGGACAATCAGCGTCCCAGTAGGATTTATTTTAAAGAAATCCCAAAAGGTTGAACAACCTGTGGGGGAGAAAGGGGTCGTTAGGTTGTGTCAAATCAAAGAAATAAATACAACAAAACAGGGCCTTACTGTCATCTAAACTAAGAGAAAAATAAAGGGAAAAAATCCCTGCTATTCTAATCTAACAAAAAAACTCAAAACATTACTTTGGTGGCACCAACCTACTTACCAAATGTGCATAACAGAAAGAAAACCTACGTGATAGAAATGTACAGGGTACCCCAAACTTACCAAGCCCACAAACTCCCACCAAAAACAGAGAGCAAAGCATGTCAGGTAGCCAGCTGGTAGAGTGGGCCACAGCCAATGTTCCTAATTGTTCACGTGTCTGAGCAAACACACAAACTCCCTGAGCCTTCACTTGACCTCTGTAACATCACACGAGCACACTGAGGCTACATTACACCTGAGGTTATATCAAGCTACATGGTTTAATAAAATAATCAAGTTACAGCAATAATTTCTTTTAGGTTATTTAGTTTAAATAAAACTGATTTAACCCGATTACATGAAAAAGACAAAATTCTTGGATTTTTTTAAGAGCTGTATAGCTTATCTTTATTTCAGAGTAGGGGTCCTACTAAGGAAGAACTGAGAGATGTGTACATCTTTTAGAGTTCCACTCTTATTTCCATTAAATTATTTACATTTTCTGCAGTGAGATTTAGCTCAAGCATGTGGTGTTGTGAAGCCTCTCTTCTATCAGTCTGCTCCAGGGAAGCTGTGGCTCCTTACATAGCTTACCACCGTCAGGGTGTCAATGGGTGAATGATTGACCAGTGTAAAGCACTTTGGGGTTGTCAGATGATTTATTTCAATATTCTCAGCTGCACATTGCTTTTCTAACACAACGAGGGAACGCTCTCACTTCTGAACAATTTCTTTGTGCTGCTCTTTGTTTTATATACCAACGACAGCTTTTTAATAACATAGGAGACACTGAAAATCTTTCAGAGGCAGCTGTATGTTGTGCTGTCAGGAATGTTACTGTTGCGCTCAGTTATAGTTTAAAGTTGTTCCATAGTCAGAGAACCACAAGATTTATAATAGAACTTTACAGAATGAAAGCAATAATTTATTCTGTGTCAAATTTTGGCACTTCCATTTCTACTGTTCTATTCATATATTTTAGTTTCCATTCACCTATCCCCCAACTCTGTTTTTCAGCAGCAACAGCATTATTTCCTATGGTTAAATATTCTCCATGCCTTCATTAAAATTTTCTAATTCCACTCATTGGAAATGCGCACTTTAAGGCTTATTTCCTGTTGTTGCCATGGTGAAGCACGTTATCTGCGTTCCATTGATCAGGTCTTCTTTCATGCACATGCTCGCGTTGAAGTCATGATTGGCTGGACACTGAGTTTAGTTACCTGACTGATATCACCTGTTCTGAAACCGAAAACATGAGTATGACAGAGGGAGGAAGAACTACTCAGAGCAGCAGCTTTCTACTCGGGGTAGATCGGTATTTTTTCTTTGACTGAGTCCAGAACAAAGACGCACACCGCGACCTGCCCAAAGGCGTCTGCCCCACCCATCAATCAGCGGTGCGCTTCTATCAACACCTGCCGCTCACAGAGCGGGCCGCGGAACACCTTCTCACCAGAGTTGCAAAATAGTATAAAACAACTTGGTTTATTATTTAGTTTATTATCAAGTTCAGCTTGGATGTTATTTTCTGCGCAGCATAGATTTGCTGTGCATGCTGAACCCAGATTCCGTGCGCGATGGCGCATGCACGCAGCTTAGAGGGAACTCTGGCCACAGCCCTACAGGTGAGCAGCTTAAATAGAACACTCTTGAGTCACGATTGGTTCCCTCAAGCCCACAAGGCAATCAGGACAAATTGGCACCAGCCTGCACTCTGAACCTGGGAAGAGACAGGAAACACAAAGAGGGAAGGGAGACACATAAACAGTCTGGCAGACATGTCAGACATGTAACAGCATCCATCATTTAATCTCAATGATGCAGTTGTTCAAGGTGGAGTGAGATGCATTGGGGATGGATTTGGTGGAGATGTAGAGCTGGACTTCTTCAGCACAGCAGTGGAAGTAGAGACGATGGTAACAGATGACATAACCAAGGGGGAGCATGTAGAGGATGAAGAGTAGAAGATCAAATATCAAACCCTGTGGAACACCTTGTGATATTGGTCTGATAGAAGACCTGTGTTGAACAATGCATCATAAATGCATTTTTTAACTGTTGTTACCTACTGGCTGTGCTGCTATGAATATGTGATCAGCAGAAATAAATAATCAAGAAATAAATAATCAACCATGAGATGTAGTTTGTGTTTTGCGCATGCAGTATTGAAAAACTATGAAGATTAACATGGCCATTTTTCAAATAATGGAAACAGCTGTGAACCTTACCAAGACTGGCTGACACATGACAATTACCCAATAGTGACAATTTTACCCAATAGTGCATAGACCACTAAGGTCTATGCACTATTGGGTAAAAATATTTTACCCATCACACTTCACTGGATAATTTGCTACTGTGGCAGATTGTAGTCAGCTATAAACTGTGTGCACAATTAGAATTGATCAAAAAAGACATTTATTGGACTCTGAAAAGTCAAAAATGATCAAATGTCTCTCAGAGAGATATAGCACTCTTGCAATAGCGTACCGCAACGTCACGATGACGTCACATCACGTGGTACGCAGTAGGGCAAGCTTGCATAGTCCGCCGCTGTTTCGCTGTAAAAGAGACGTGCGTTACCCTTGGTTTTACTCGGTAAACGACTGCTTTTTCCAAATCTAAAACCATGGTTTTTAAACATTGTTGCTATGGAACGTGCAACAGCGACTCGAGGTACGCTGATCGGCCGCATATGAAGGATGTTTTCTTCAAGACTGCCAAGGAGAAATGTGTGCGCTGGTACACCGGTGCGGTCGCCCTACACAACAGTTCAATGGAAAAAGTTATCAAATTCACCTACATATGTAGCAAGCATTTTGTTGGAGGAAAGGGCCCAACCGAAGAACATCCTGACCCAATTCCAGCGACATCAAGTAGTGAACAGGTAAGAGTATTTTGGTGGCCGACATGTTAATAATGAAGCGCCTGCTACCATGATAGCATATAGGCTATCATGTTAGCGCCTGCTACCATGATAGCATATATCATGGTAGCAGGCGCTAACATGATACCCTGCTACCAGGATAGCTTACTCAAAAACATTTCAAATAAGACAAACATTAAACATATACCGATCCTTGGACGGTGATTACAAACAAAAAAACGGCCGACGACGCCATGACCGCCGCACAGGAAAAGAAAACAAAGCTTACCGTTCGATCAACTCGGCCCGTTTTTCGGTCTTTTTAAGCCCTCGACACTCAAGCCATCGTTTGAGCTGAAGGTTGGTGTGTTCTTCGACAGTGCGACCAGTAATCCGTGTGCCTGCGACATCGTCTTGGGAAAGTTTAATGGCTGTAAAGTTGGTCATATTGCTGTTTCTGTTGCGCGTGTAATAGCTGGTTGCTACGGGCGTTCTCTACCTGTATGTCCTACCTAAGCGGCAAAAGGGGCGTTGCTCTTGAGACGGTGACGTCACGTGCGCAGTACGCTATTGATAAGATGTTGGGCCATGATCACAAAACCATCAGTTATTTTCAGACAACAGGGTTGTAAGAAACATTTTTGGAAAAAAAGATGCAAATTAACTGCAAAAACAGGTATGAAGCGTGAAGCAACCTAATTCAATTCAATTTTATATATCTAGCACCAGTTCACAACACAAGTCATTTTAAGGGATTTTACAAAGTCAAATTCAATTAAATCTTATAGACAGATTGGTCAAAATGTTTTCTTGACAAGCAGCATTCACTCCTCCTGAAACAGTGTGGAACCACAGCGGACAGTCGTCTGTATTGCTGGCATAATACCGAGCATGTATGTTGTGACAATGGATAGAAAAACTCCCCTTTTTAAACCTATCTGGCCCGATTTCGGTACTAGCAGAGCCATGTCTATTTAATCACACTTTAAAAGTAGGTCAGAAACGGTCACATATTTCTTTCCTAAATACTTCTAAGAAGGAGACCTTAATGTTTATAAAACAAGTCCCTAATTTTCTTCCTTCAACTTTCAGTTTAACAGCATTTTAAACACACAAAATGCCATTTTACTGTATATCAAACATAGCTGACTATCTCAGAAAAATGTTTTACTACACAGGCATGCTTAACCCCCAAGGTCAGTATCATTAAAAACCAAGGAGTCCTACTTTTGGTTTGGACTAAGTGTGACAGAGTCCAGAAAGACTCACACTTGTGTTGGTGTTGTAATTTCACTACAGAACAGGGCTTACAAAACTCTCTCCCTGTTGCTGTGCGCATAGTGACACACAGGCACTTTCTCACAAGCTGCAGCAGCGACCAGTTAACAATGTAACTTTCTGCAGCGCTGTTTTTTCTCCTCTCTCAACGTCTTTCACCAAAGCAATGTAGATGAGTGAACAGGCCGTTTTAGCAGTGTTTTTTTAAAAAAAGTGGGTCATGATTTATGTTTTTTTTTCTTCCTTTTATTGATTTATGCTGTGCACAATGGTACGTTGATGAAAAACAGGGTACAATTTATTATCAAAGGCTTTTGTCATGTGCAGAAAGAGTTCACAAAGGAAATCAGCAACGTTATTTGGCCCTACTCAAAGGTCAAAATCACATTGGCAAAGGCATATTTGGACAAACTGTGCCAAAATAAGAGGTTTGCCTGTCACACTGCCACTAAAACCTTTATGAAACAAATATGCTTTAGCTGATTCAGTCCAGATTTTCTGCAGTTCTAGTCAAGATGTGGATATACAAAGTCAGAGGCTTCTCCTATATTTTCAAAAGGGTTTTCATCTACTTTTGCAGTGTTTATTTTGAAAAATATTTAGGTGAGTGTCAGGAGCTGATCTAATGAACCCGAATTCATCCACACACAGAGCCATGTTTGAGAGTTTTACTAAAAAGGTGATGGGTTGTGGAGGATGAAACCCAGAGAGGCTGTACCGGACTGGAGCAGGAGGATGATGACGGCAAGCAGCTGGCAGATGTGAGAGAGCTGGAGCTGGCGGACGTGAGAGGGCAGGAGTCGGTGGACGTGAGAGGAGAAGCACCGTAGGAGCTGTGCTGCGGAGCCGGTCAAGCGCAGGGTTCCAGGAAGCCTCCTGGGCAGTCGAGTGAGCTCTGGAGTTGAGGGAAAGCCAGCAGCTCAGCAGCGAGAGCTCTTGGGCGCTGGGTGATAGCAGGCAGGCACGAAGAGGGAGAGTGAGGCAGGGAAGGAACGATGACGAAGGCAGAAGGCTGGTGGAAGAAAGAAGGACGAAGGAAGAAGGGAGGTGTCGAGAGCAGTTGAGAGAAGACGATCCAACGGGAAATAGCAGACTAGGTGGGTTTATGTAGGTGGATTGAGTCTGGATTGAGTCTGGCTTGATTAGCGGCGGCAGGTGGCAGTGATCAGAGGTGGAGAGAGAACTAGGCTGAATGGGAGGTGGTAAGTGCTGGAAAAAGTCCAGGGGGAGGCAGGCAAAAACTGAACCCTGACAGTGAGGCTCAGAATTTTTTTCATTGTTTAATGACATACAAATCAAACATAGTGACATTTATAATAGTGATTCCACAATAATCTTCAATGCCTTAGTATCAATTCTGAAATTTACATTTACACTTTATAACTTTGGAACTGTACTTGATTTATATCAGGTTTGTACATTCAGGCTGAAACTGCTCCTGAAACCCTCTGGGCTTAAGGAGTTAACAGGAAAACACGTCCAGGAGAAACCGACTCAGTAAGAACGGCCATTTGCCTTGACTAACTAGGGGTTTGAAAAGACCGAGCAGAGACACAAATCAATACAGAAGCACACATTGATCCAATAATCTTTTCTATGCTAGAGACGGTAATGGCAGATGGTGTATAACAAATAATGCAAAATTGGAGAACTGTAGGCGAACTCATCAGATTGAGATCTTGATGTCATCCAGCAGCCTAAGCCTATAGCAGCAAATTTATAAGAAGCATATTTATGTAATTATTTAAAAAAAAATATTATTATCATTATTACCTCCAATGACTGGAGGAAGGTTTTCAGTCAACAGAGCTGGAGAAGCTCTGCTTAGCTGTTGCATTTGACATTTCAGTCAGCTGTAATGTTTTCTAACTAAACTCAGACACAAAATAAAAGCTTTTCTCCTGCATTGCAGAACATCTGCTGACAAAACAACCTTTTTATTTATTCTTAACAACAATTAATATTAAGTTAAATAGTAGAAGTTCTCTACTCATTAAAAGCAGTTTTGTGCATCCTGTGTGTTCAGAGAGATTTTGTCAAGGATTTGATCTTCCTCTTTCTTTTACAGCAGCTCCCAAACTGCCAGTAGTAGCCTAAATGCAATTTATTCATTTAAATAGGACAGACCAAGTTTGTTTTGCACATCTTATCCATTGCAGACAAAAATAGATCAGATGAATACACCTACTTATTGCTCATGCTGTTTTTTTTCCTGTCCACACAATTTAACGGTCCTTTTTTGAAAGCTTTGAAGATCAAGCCCTACAGTGTCTTACTCCCCTGGCATATTTTATGTTTTATTACCTCACAACCTGGAATTAAAATGAGATAATTTAAGAATTTACAATCTTTCATTTACAGAACATCCTACAACTTTGAAGATGTTTTTTATAGTTAAGCAAACCACAAACAGGGCAAAACTGCAGTTTGCATAACTATTAACTATTATTATCTAATAAACTGGAGCTGTTTGTCTCACTTTACTTTTTAATTGAAGGAATGTAGGCAAGTGTCAGTAATAAGTCCACTGATGGAACAAGGCAATAAGCTGGTACTCAGCATGTGGATATCTTGACATACCTTACATGCTGCACATAGATTTAACATAATGTAAATTCAGTTAGAAGCAATTTATAAATGAAAAAATTGTCTTTGTCTCATTGAATCTTTCAGATTGTCACTTTTATTCTTTCAGCGGGCAGCGGGTGGCGACTAAATGAGAGTGGGGTCAATCTGTCCTCATTTACCTAACAAAAGCCTGAAAAAAGAAGACAGAAAGAGGATCTGATGGCTGACACAGACAGAAAAAAGAGGGCTTCCAAGACAGATGACCTGATGCTTCACTTTGAGAAGTTTCATTTTACTACATCTGACAAAGTCCACATCTTGTCAGCACCTATCAATTACTGTCTCCAACAAATGGCATCACAGGAACTCTAAACATCAAAGAGCATTTGGGGAGTGATTAGTGATGCCCTATGTTCTGAAACAACATGGGTGACAAGTGGTGTGCTACACGATGTTCTGATCGAAACAGGACTAATTATGTATGTTGTGTGTGTAGGATGTCTATTTTAAAAATGTTATTACTTCTCCATTTGTTATTTTGGAAGGGAAATTCTAACCATAACTTTTTGATCTGAGCTTAAAGATAACATTTCATATGTTGCCTTTAAACTGTTTTCTAAATCCTTACTTTACCAGTGCTCTTATGCAATAAAGCAAATTACTACTGTCAGAAACCTTGGATCTCCAGAATGATAATTTCTTTTTTTTCCCCCAGAGAGGATAGCATTTCACTCAGGACAGGGACCCTATCTGGGAGGAGCTGAGCAAATTATACTGTGATAACTTTCCAAATAAACAGACTTTTAATAAATAGACTTTTTGAAAAACTATTTACTCACATTTTTGTTTTTTAGGATTAGAGTTTTGGGAATCAGTCCGTTTGTCACAACTCACTCTATATAACAGATCCCTAAAACTGCAAAAAAAAAGTTTCACTGTGCAACTATCAGTTTCCCATAACTATGGAGTTTGTGAATGACACCACTGTGGTTGGTTTCATCTCCAACAATGATGAGACCCACTACAGAGAGGAAGTCCACAGTTTCAGACAGTGGTGCCCTAGGAACAACCTCATTCCAGGAAGTCCAGAAAGACTGAACATGCTCCACTCTGCATACAGGAGTAGGTGGTGGAGCGTATGGACAGCATTAGATTCCTGGGCATTCACATCTCAATAAAAACATTGGTGTTATTTTTGACCAAGACATGTCATTTAAATCCCATATTAAACAGGTTTCCAGGGTTTTCTTATTTCACCTCCGGAATATTGCCAAAATTAGAAATATTTTGTCCAGGAGTGATGCTGAAAAACTAGTCCAATTAGTTTGTTCTCTGTCAGTTTTTTTTCTGTGACATCATCCAGGGGAGGCAGATCATCCTCAATTACCATATCACTTAGAACGGATTGCTGGATCAATGTGTGCTTCTGTGCTATTTGTGTTTCTGCTCTGTCTTCTCTAACCCCCAGTCGGTCGAGGCAGATGGCCGTTCACACTGAGCCTGGTTCTGCTAGAGGTTTTCCTCTCCACTGTCGCTCCAGGCATGCCTAGTATGAGGGATTGCTGCAAAGCCATTGACAATACAGATGAACGTCCCTGTGGCTCTACGCTCTTTCATGAGGAGAGAATGCTGCCTGTCAAGACTCAATGCAATCTACTTGGTTTCCTTAGATAAGAAACTTTTTGACCAATTTGTATGATTTGATTGAATTTCACTTTGGAAAGTGCCTTGAAATGACATGTGTTGAGAATTGGCGCAATTTAAATAAAATTGAATTAATTTTAATTGAAAATCTCATCCGACCTCTCCTGGATTACGAACACCTCCCACATGGTAAAGAGGGCTAAACAATGGCTCTTCTACCTTAGAAAATTGAAACGGACTAGACTTTTGACTAACCTGATAAGAGACTTTTACAGAGCTACCATAGAAAGTATTTTATGTCTCAGCACAATTGTGTGGTATGGGAGCTGCACAGTGCAGGAGAGGAAGGACTTTGCACCGGTGCTGAGTCCTGACATATGCCATATTTATGTACATCATGCATATACTAACCTCTGCCATATACTAACCTCTGCCATTTCCATTTTCCATCTTCAACCTGATGTGCACAGACAAAATGTTCCCGGGGGTGGACGTACATTGTATTTGTTCCATGAGGGTTTGATAAAAGGAAATAGATGAAAGGGGGTCTTGTAGCACAGTGGTGACTCATTAACTGTGGTGATTTTATGCAGTAATTATTGGGTTTAAATTAAGTAATTTTAGTTTTGTGTGTAACTAGTGTAAAAATGTGCTTATTATTTTTGTAAATATGTGTAGAAATATTTTCAATTTACTTTTGTAGGGGTTGTAATGCTTTGTCTTTATTAATGTCCTTTGAGTCCCCACCTTTGTGGCTGCTTGAGCAGTGAAACACCAAGGCTCAACGATGCATTTTGGAGCCAGCCCAGGTTGTCAATTGTTATGTCAACCAACAGTAAAAAAAATCTATCCAATGTATTCTTATTTATTTAGCACCAATTCACAACGCATGTCATCTCAAGGCACTTTACAAAGTCAATTCAATCAATTCATCCAGACAGATTGGTCAAAGGTTCCTGATCTAAGGAAACCCAGCAGATTGCATCAAATAATAGACTGGCAGCATTCACTCCTTCTGGATGCAGCAATCCCTCATACAGAGCATGCATGTAGCAATAGTGGAGAGGAAAAACTCCCCTTTAACAGGAAAAAAACTCAAGCAGAACCAGGTCCAGTGTGATCTGCCATGTTTGAGAAAACAGAGCAGGGACACAAAAAGAACACAGAGGCACTGATCCATGAATACTTTCTATGTTAGAGAGGGCAATAGCGGGCTAGCTCCATACGTAGCTATGTCTTGGAAATAAACACAGTTAAGCAGCTTGGCTCTGAGATAGTTTTCAAGTCAAGAGGAAGAAAGAGAGCACAGACAGTTAGTTGTAGTAAAATATCAGCCAGTAGCTATGTCTAGGAAGAACCAGGGTTAGACTGTGAGAGACAGGGCTAACTGTATCATTAATAACATGAAGTTGTTGACAGCGGTAGCTCAACCGATCTGCCCCACAGGACTGTGACACTAACCTGACTGTAGCCATATGGATTTCGCTTAACCTAGCTCCACTTACATCCATCTGGGACCTCTCCCATAGAGAGTGATTTCTCCAACCAATTTTATTGTCTAGCCAATCAGGACGCAGGGCTGGAGTTTCATAGATGTGACGTAGTGGAGAAGCGACCGTGACGTGAGACGTAGCAATGGCGGCTCGCATCGAGGAAGCAAGCGTTAACATTGAATCTGCTATTTCTTCCGTGTTGTCCAATCTACCTAATATTGTTTCATTAAAAGAACATCAGAGAACGGCTCTGAAGGCTTTTGTTGGCGGAAACAATGTTTTCGCCCTTCTCCCGACCGGATTTGCCAAGTTTTGTTTTCCGGGACGCGCCTGCGGCGGAGCGGTTAACGCAAACCATATTAGGAGGCCTTTAGTTCTCGACGCGGTCGGCCCGGGATCGACTCCGATCCGCGGTGCTTTGCCGCCTGTCTTCCCCCCTCTTCCTGTCAGCTCACTGTCAATAAAACGCATGCCACTAGAGCCGCAAATTTAACGGGTACTGAAACAACGCCACCTTTGATTGATAGACATCTGCAAACTGGGAATACAGCCGATATCATGACTGTCTCGAGCAAAAGCAGCTGATTCTTTCCACAGCATTCTCTTTACTTTTCTTTGTTCTTCTTCATTTAGGTGGCTGAGGTCCACAGGAGGCTGCCACAAGCCCGGAGCAATTTGAGCAGCTGATGTTGTTGCGGCATTGGCTACTACCTTGGGCCTGGTCAGCTCCTGTGGGCTGGTCTCAATCACCCTAGCAACAGCCTGGACACCACATAGAACAGTATTTCTTGGTATGATCACAGGGTGCTTTGTGCAATTTCTTACTGGTATTGTTACATAAGGTCGCTTCACAGATTGCATTTCAAGGAGGCCCTCCCTAATCTCAAGTTCTGTGAGATGGGCATGGTTTTCTTCAGGTTTAAACAAGAGAAGAGGGTCTGACCTATCTACAGCTGACGGGACCTGACACTTAACCCAAGCAACTTGTCCAGCTGGAACTGTGGCATAGTAGTTACCAGTTCTTAACAGTTTGGAACATGTGGCGGGTTTGCCTGTCTGAATGAAGCTCACCAACAGCTCCACCTGATCCCCTGAGGCAGATATGGAATCAGAGAGGATTGTGTTGAGGGCTGGAAGGATCTCTGCTGGTCTATCCTGAACCACTTCCTCCAGTACATTGAATCCAAGGATTGGTCATTCAAGGTTTATGCTACTGATAAGGAAAGGCACCATTATCGACTGGCTAAGATCAGAGTTTCCGGCAAAGCTGACTGTGATGAGGACCCAGCCGTCAAAAGGAAGGACTCCTCCATTCACAGCTTGTATTTCCAGCTCCTCGTCATCAAAAATTTCACTAAGGGGCCTCACCGGCGCATCTGGTAAGTACTTCTTTTTCCAGCTCCGATCGGTCATGCTTACTTGAGCTCCGGTGTCTAACAGCGCATCAACTGTCAAGCCATTCAAGTCACATCGTGCAAGGGTCTTGGCGCCTATGAACTTGGCTATTCGCCTACTTGTTTGAGTGGGTAGGGAAAGTGGAGATTGGGGGTCACTTTCATCATTTACTTTAGGTTTTCTAGTTAGCAAGCTCTCCTTTGCACGACTCTCAGAGCTGAATACATTGCATTTGGCACTGTGGGACTGAAAATGAGACCCGGTCACTGGTTGTCCCGCTGCAGCAACCGGCTCCAGTTTTCCTGACGCTTCGGCTTCTTCAGGCAGCCTACTGCTCTGTGGCCGTCTTCACCACAGTAAAAACAGTGAGTGCCACCTGGGAGTTTCTTGGCAAGGCAGTTAGCCATAAGACTTGGGTTTCTTTTGTTCCACTTGAGTTTTGCAGTGGTGGTAGAGCTCGGAGCTGTGAGTCTGCTGTGTCTGCTGTAATAACTCAACTTTAGTCATCAACTCTGCTACTTTTTCAGTTAACTGCTGGAGTGCATTAGCCTTAGCTGTCTATCTGGAGCATTTTTCTTCGCACAACTGCCTTGTGTAGCTGCAACTTCAACCTCCACTAGCTCAGTGCTATGCACACTTACTTGTTTTGGTTTCACGTGCGGCCCCAAACGTCTCTGTCGCTCATTCTCTGTGCTTGTTTCCTTCATCATTTGTTTCAGAATTGTCTCATTAGACACACTGCTATCAGAAAGCAATGTCTTCAGTTCTTTGCATATGTCATTATGTTTGTGGCTAAGGCCTTGATATATTGTGTGTAGAATGTAAAATGTCTTGAACTGTGTTTGCATTGTTTTCACTTCTGTGTCTGCATGTTTTGAAGCAAACAGTATCTTTTGTTTCAGACCTATGACACGGTACAAGAACTGTTGGGGGGTTTCATTGTCATTTTGTCTCATGCACATCAGCTCTTGGAAACGTTCTGTGTTGCTTCGTCCACCTACCACCTAAGTGGGACTGTAGGAAGCCCTTCAACTCATCTATAGTCAAATCATCTTTGTGCATTAGCATGTCTTTAAAGTGGCCTGTTTTGATGATTCTGAGGACACCTCTCAGTATTTCCATCTCACTGAAGCGGTCTTTTACTCCATCATCAATTTGCCTACATATGTTGTTGAAACTCAGGTCTGAGCTCTGATCACCAATCTGCCCGCCTTGAACCTTGAACTCACGTCGTAGCATTGAGAGCTCCCGAAGGGGCACGACTCGGTCATGTTTGCCATGTGTGTTTTGTTCAGGTGTGTGCTGTTCAGGTGTAGGGTGTATTGGTGTAGGTGTGAGAGTGGGTGGTGATGTGGGGTTGTTGATGTATTGTAGAAAAATAGTGAACATTTTCTGTAACTCGATTGCGTCTGTGTTCTGCGTGAGTGGTGAAATAGTTGTTAGTAAGGGGGTAGCTGGGCTAACCTCAGCTGTGTGGGTCATTTCAGTATTAGGGACACTGGTCACCTTTTCATCAGTAAGTGTATTTGGCTGCCCTGGTGTCAGCTCTTCACTAAGCTCTGGGGTTGACCTAACATTATGCAAATCATCTGCAGTTGACTTAGACTCAACATTACGACTCTGAATGACTTTATTCACAGTATCATTTAACTCCAACAACACAGCCATTCCCGAATCCTCAGATTGCATGACAGTGTCACTGTTCATAAAAGCTTGGATGTACTCAAAGCAACTATCTTCCTCACCAACCTGAAGCATGGATGCATCCTTCCCCGTCACCGGACCAACACTGCGAGCTAGTTGAAAAAGTTCATCAGCCGTCAGAGTGAGCAGACTCTTCTTGATGTCCCACACCAAGCTTCTTCTCTCACCGTCCGCCATGACTGCTTTTCCGTCTTCCTCGCCATTAGTTGCTCCTCTAGGCAGCTCTTTCGTCCGTGGCTCCAGGTCTGGTTTCAGTTGCTTGGCACTGTCGTCACCTCACAGGCACTCGTTGGGGTGGATGCACAGTTTGCGCATCTCAGATGATGGATTGTTAAGGTAGGTTGTGTCTTCATGAACTGGAGGGTTGAGGAGGTGCTGACATCGCGGATGTAGGTCCCACTCTTTCTCCAGGTGCATGGGCTGAAGTGTCATCAACTGTTGGAACGCTTCACACAGCTGATTCTGGTCGTGCTTGTCACCTTCGCATCTGACGCCGTCCCCGTACGGGCCACCAAAAATCTGTAACGGGTACTGAAACAACGGCACCTTGGCTACATTCCTGAAAACAGGAGAGAGATGAGGACACGGCCTGTCAATATTGAGGATCTTGCAGCAATTTATTAAAATGTTATCTTTTCAATACATTCCTTACGTTCAGTTTCTTTCCTTATGTTCAACATATTCAGCAGTTCAATGTCCTTTGAAAATTCTCAATGAATTTCAGTGTCCATGTCAACACAAAAACCACAATGTCTTCTATTCAAAATCCATGACAAAATAAATCTCTTTTCTCCAAAATACATGTTCACTTACTCTTCAGCTTAATGTTTGAACCTATTTATCAAGCATTAAATACATTGACAATGGTATTATTAACCAGCATAATGTTTAGGTTACTTTTAAATTCCCTCAAAGTAATTTACTTAATTTTTAATCATTACAATACTGCATTTTACCCTCATAAACCTAAACACTTAATGTAGACGAAACTCGTTTTTAACAGTCATCTTTTTTTCTTCATTTACCCATTTAGCAAAAACACAATTTAAACTAATGGTGGGGACCTTACAGACAGAAAAATAAACAATAGACATCGAGGTTACCCATTTAGGTGTATACATTAAACCGAGTGAGTTTAATGTATACGCAGGTCATGCGTAGTCACTACCCTGTTGAACGGCAAATCTTCGCCTCCATGTTTCAAACTTACTTTTAACAAATTCAACATGACGCTCAATCGAAAATTACAGCATAAAAACTGTTCACAATCGTCCCTAATACACTTTAACATACCTAATCCCTTATTTCAAAGCATATTTGCATATTTACAAACCTGAAAACAGGAGAGAGATGAGGACACGACCTGTCAATATTGAGGATATTGATATCCTCAATATTGATATTGCAGCAATGAGGGAAAATGCAATGAGGGAAAACGCAAGGCAAGACACCTAGACCAGAACCCGCCCTCGCCCCCTGCTGGCATGGGGTGGACATTACAAAAATAAATTACAAGAATTTGTATTCAAAATAACAGAATTATTCTCTTTTTACTATTATATTTTCTTTATATATCAACACAAAATGTGACACTTTTGTGGTCGTCACACAAACACATTAAAACAAAAAAAAGTTTTGCTTTTTCCTGCGTCGCTCTCACAGCGTCACGGGTTAGCTTCGGTGTGAGTGGTTGAAATAGCACTTCGATAACGATGACAGACAAGTGGCTTATCCAATCATATGCACGGATTTTTGATAAGGCCCAGCCTTCAAAAAAGGCAATTCCTATGGAGAGGTCCCAGATGGATGTAAGTGGAGCTAGGCTGAGCGAAATCCATATGGCTAGAGTCAGGTTACTGTGACACAGCTAAACAGAACAGCAGGTAAGATGTAGCTACTATGAAGAGAAAACGGAAAGTTAAAAGTTGACATAACAATAAATGCAAAATTGGAGAGTAGTAGGAGAATGTAGCAGAGTGAGGGAAATTGTTCATAATGTCTTTCACTAACCTAAGCCTACAGCAGCATAACGTCAGAGATAGCTGAGCATCAGTGCCGGAGTGGAACTTATTTTCAGCCCTGGAATTTAATGCCTGAGACCGGCCCACTTAAGATAACAACCTATTATTATTATTTAAAAATACGCAGATTTATTTCATATTTCATCCTATTCCCTTTTGCTTGTGGTCTTTGTGTATTTACTATCTTCCTTTTAATAATAAATAAATAAATAAATAACAGGACACTGATATTGCTTGGGTATAAAAAGCAGTTATAATAAAACTAATGCTTGTTGTTCACACACTCTGTTACAACAGTTCACCTGTTTATTCCATACTAACAGAAGCAATCCCCTCATCACTACCTCTTTCCTCCACTGTTGATGTATTGAGGGCATCAATAAATATCAATAAATTCAAAAATAGAATTAAATGCTGTTACTATGTGCAGTTTGGTAATAAAAGAAAATAACATCTTGATGTAACTAGAGTTCTGATCAAATGCATTTTGAATTTTGTTTTTGTCAGGATACAGCCTGTAGGCTGCATCCTGAACATTTCCTGCCTCCTCCCTTCCCAGCGCAGTCCTGATTGGGAGCACCAGTCAGGCTGTAATCACCCCATAACTGGTTCCACCAGCTCACATCCCTTTATAAGCTCACCTCTGTTTGTTCTTTGTCGCTGGCTCGTAATGTCCAACTACTCCAACACCATGCCTGTCTGCTCCTGTCCTCCCGTCTTGGTTCCCGTCTCATCAGTTTAGTTTCTGTTCCAACGTCTTCGTCTTCAAGGTCTCTGGTTACACTCCTGGTTCTGCAGCAGCCCAGCTCCCCTCTGTGTCATGGACTATTGCTCCTCCGTTTCATGGACTCTGTATCTCCGTTCACGTCTTCATGGACTCGCCTTCACTCCCGTTTCCTGGTCAGTCTCTCCGCTCTGCTCCTGCCAGCCAGCTCCTGCATCCTACATCTCCGTCTGTTAACTGACTCTGGTTTGTGTCATCGCCATCATCCACTGCCTACAATAAACTCTCGGAAACCAGCTCTGTGTATGTGTGCTCTGTCCAGGTTCATCCACAGACAATATAATGACAGTTTTAACATGTGTTACATTTTTAAATGTTTGTAAGGACAATATTAGTGCTAATTGACATGCAGTCACAGCCACACACTTGAAAATTACTGCAAGTATTCTTTTTTTTCATCACTTTTAATGAAGCCTAGGCGGAAATTCAACTAAATTACTTACATTCATCCAATCAGAGGATCATTCTCCTCCGACGCAAGACAATTGGCTTTGAACCACACCTTCATAAAGCCCAACCAGCATCCAGAGTTAATCTTAAAAGGCCTTCAAATCCTCGTCTCAGCCTGCCACCCAGCCAAAGAGCAAGCAGTGGTTGTGCATGTCTGATTTGGACTCAGATGACCCTGATTCAATCCACCTCCATCCCCTTCTCCACCATCGTAGCCAAGCTCCATCTGGCTTTTCCATGGTAGTCCTTCAACCTCGTCCCTATCAGAGTGAAATTCCTCCCGGACTCTTATTGCATTCCCTGTCACATCTCAATCTCAACATGGCAGAAGACCGCCATGTTGAGCCTGGTTCTGCCAGAGGTTTCTTCCCAAAGGTGAGTTTTTCCTCTCCACTGTCGCTTGATGCTTGCTCATCATGGAGAGGTTCATGCAAACCTGTGTTTATCCAAGCTGGACATCTATCTTTCTGGGTCCCTGAGTGAAGCACTAGTATCAGCTCTCGCAGTCTACTGGATCTCACCAATACAGCTCATGCAGATCGTCTCGCCAACCAGCAGTCTATGGACTGAACCAACTTTGTCTATCTCCAGTCCACCACCAGTTTCAGGTCTGGGGGGAAATATCCCTGTTCACGTACACCTGCTTATGCATATTAAAGTATAATTCAGCCCTAATGTTTTCTTAAAATAATTGTATCAATAAAATTCTTCTAATTGTCTTTCTCTTTCCTTGTGAGTTTTTCAGATTGAATTGTTATCACATTACCACGATATATTGTGATAAAAACTTAAAGTCCATATCACCCACCCCTATTTTAATAATGGTGATAATTCTCAGCACAAATAAAATTAACCATTTTTACAAATCCATCTGATAAATTCAGGTCAGCTTCATGAAAGTAGTGCTGAATCCTCTAACATTTTTACACAGAACAGCACCCTGCTCTTCATCATATTAATTCTAATATTCACTTAATGAGTAGCTATGCTGTCAGGAGCTTTAAGCCCCTAGTAGGGTCACCCAAGGCAGACAGGTCCTAGGTGAGGGACCAGACAAAGAGCAGCCCAAAAAGCCCCTTATGACGAGCAACATAAATGGATTTCGTGTTCCCTCGCCCGGACGTGGGTCACCGGGGCCCCACTCTGGAGCCAGGCCTGGAGCTGGGGCATGTTGGCGAGCATCTGGTGGCCGGGCTTTTGCCGATGGAGCCCGGCCGGGCTCAGCTCGAAGAGGTGACATGGGTCCCCCTTCCCATGGGCTCACCACCTATGGGAGGGGCCAAAGGGGTCGGGTGCATAGTGCAACGGGTGGCAGTAAAAGGCGGGGGCCTTTGCGTTCTGATCCTCGGCTGCAGAAGCTGGCTCTTGGGACGTGGAATGTCACCTCTCTGGTGGAGAAGGAGCCTGAGCTAGTGCGCGAGGTTGAGAGGGTCTGACTAGAGATAGTCGGGCTCGCCTCGACGCATGGCTCTGGCTCTGGAACCTTGAGTCAACATACTTCACTCTCCTTGAGAGTGGCTGGACATTCTTCCACTCTGGAGTTGCCCCCGGCGAGAGGCGCCGAGCTGGGGTGGGCATACTAGTTGCCCCCCCATCTCGGTGCCTGTACGTTGGGGTTCTCCCCGGTGAATGAGAGGGTGGTCTCCCTCCACATTTGTGTGGGGAGACGGGTTCTGACTGTTGTTTGCGCTTATGCGCCAAACAGCAGTTAAGATTACCCACCCTTTTTGGAGTCCTTGGAGGGGGTACTGGAGAGTGCCCCTCCTGGGGACTCCCTCGTTTTGCTGGGGGACTTCAACGCTCACGTGGGCAATGACAGTGGGACCTGGAGGGGCATGGTTGGGAGGAATGGCCCACCTGATCTGAACTCGAGCGGTGTTCTGTTGTTGGACTTCTCTTTGCTCGTCATGGATTGTCCATCACGAACACCATGTTCAAGCATAAGGGTGTCCACATGTGCTCTTGGCACCAGGATACCTTAGGCCGCAGTTCAATGATCGACTTTGTTGTCGTTTCATCTGATCTGCGGCCGCATGTCTTGGACACTCGGGTGAAGAGAAGGGCGGAGCTCTCCCCCGACCACTACCTGGTGGTGAGTTGGCTCCGATGGTGGGGGAGGAAGCCGGTCAGACCTGGCAGGCCCAAACGTATTGTGAGGAATTGCTGGGAACATCTGTCAGAGTCCCCTGTGAGACGGAGCTTTAACTCCCACCTCCGGGAGAACTTTGAACACGTCCCGAGGGAGGCGGGGGACATCGAGTCTGAATGGACCATGTTCCGCGCCTCTATTGTTGAGGCGGCTAGTCGGAGCTGTGGCTGCAATGTTGTCGGTGCATGTCGTGGCGGCAACCCTCGAACACGCTGGTGGACACCAGCGGTGAGGGAAGCTGTCAAGCTGAAGAAGGAGTCCTACTGGGCTTTTTTGGCCTGTGAGACTCCGGAAGCAGCTGATGCGTACCGGCAGTCGAAGCGGCAGGTGGCTCGGCTGGTCGCCGAGGCAAAACCTCAGGCGTGGGAAGAGTTTGGAGAGGCCATGGAGAAACACTTCCGTTTCTCCATCGCTTCGAAGCGATTCTGGTCCACTATCTGGCGTCTCAGGAGGGGGAAGCAGTGCAGTACCAACGCTGTTTATAGTGGGGGTGGTGTGCTGCTGACCTCGACTCAGGACGTCGTGCTTCGGTGGGCGCAATACTTCGAAGATCTCCCTAATCCCACCAACACGTCTTCCATTGCGGAAGCAGAGCCTGAGGACTCTGGGTTGGGTTCTCCCATCTCTGGTGCAGAGGTTGCCGAGGTTGTTAAAAAGCTCCTTGGTGGCAAGGCCCCGGGGGTGGATGAGATTCGCCCTGAGTACCTTAATGCTCTGGATGTTGTGGGGCTGTGTTGGTTAACGCGACTCTGCAGCATTGCGTGGACATCGGGGGCAGTTCCCCTGGATTGGCAAACTGGGGTGGTGGTCCCCCTATTTAAAAAGTGGGACCAGAGGGTGTGTTCCAACTACAGAGGAATCACACTCTTAAGCCTCTCTGGTAAGGTCTATTCGGGGGTTCTGGAAAGGAGGGTCTGTCGGATAGTCGAATCTCGGATTCAGGAAGAGCAGTGTGGTTTTCGTCCTGGCCGTGGAACACTGGATCAGCTCTACACCCTCAGCAGGATCCTGGAGGGGGCATGGGAGTTTGCCCAACCAGTCTACATGTGTTTTGTGGATCTGGAGAAGACATTCGATCGTGTCCCCCGAGGGATCCTGTGGCGGGTACTCCGGGAGTATGGAGTACCGGGCCCTTTAACAAGGGCTGTCAGGTCTCTGTATGACCGGTGTCAGAGTCTGGTCCGCGTTGCCGGCAGTAAGTCGGACTCGTTTCCGGTGAGAGTTGGACTCCGCCAAGGTTGCCCTTTATCACCAATTCTGTTCATAACTTTTATGGACAGAATTTCTAGGTGCAGCCAAGGTGTTGAGGGGATCCGTTTTGGTGGCCTTAGGATTGCGTCTCTGCTATTTGTGGATGACATGGTCCTAATGGCTTCATCAGGGTGTGATCTACAGCTCTCACTGGAGCGGTTCGAAGCCGAGTGCGAAGCGGCCAGGATGAAAATCAGCACCTCCAAATCCGAGACCATGGTCTTGAACCAGAAAAGGGTAGAGTGCCTCCTCCGGGTTGGGGAGGATGTACTGCCCCTAGTGGAGGAGTTCAAGTATCTTGGGGTCTTGTTCACGAATGAGGGGAAGATGGAGCGGGAAATCGACAGGCGGATTGGTGCAGCGTCTGCTGTGAAGCGGGCGCTGTACTGGTCCGTTGTTGTGAAGAGAGAGCTGAGCCAAAAAGCAAAGCTCTCGATTTACCGGTCGATCTACATTCCTACCCTCATCTATGGTCACGAGCTTTGGGTCGTGACCGAAAGAACGAGATCCCGGATACAAGTGGCCGAAATTAGTTTTCTCCGTAGTGTGTCTGGGCTCTCCCTTAGAGATAGGGTGAGGAGCTCAGTCATCCAGGGAGGACTCAGAGTAGAGCCGCTGCTCCTCCACGTCGAGGGGAGCCAGTTGAGATGGCTCGGGCATCTGGTTAGGATCCCTCCCGGACGCCTCCTTGGTGAGGTGTTCCGGGCACGTCCCACTGGGAGGAGGCCCAGGGGAAGACCCAGGACACGCTGGAGGGACTATGTCTCCCGGCTGGCTGGGAACGCCTTGGAATTCCCCCGGAGGAGCTGGCCCAAGTGGCTGGGGAGAGGGACATCTAGGCCTCCCTAGCTCTGCTACCCCCGCGACCCGATCCCGGATAAGCGGAAGAAAACGGATGGACGGACTTAATGAGTAATCCTACCTGCCCACTCAGGACTTGTGGACTCATGACTGGTGGTGCTGCATCTTGCTTCTTACTCTGAGGGGCTACAAAACAAAAACTCCCAATTATATGGCGATTCATCATACTGTAATTTAAACTATATAACATTACATTATGCACCACAACATCACAAAAGTCAATGGCTTGATAATTAACTTGTATTGTGGTTTGCAGGCAAAGTTCAACATCTTTCCTTACCAATTTCATCGTCCTCATTTCACGTTTCAAACTGCAACCACCATTGACTGAAAGCAAGACATTATGTCAGGATGCTTTAAAAAAAAAAATTAAAAAAAGAGCAGCCTGTGGAGGTAGCCCAGGAATAGCGGTAGCAGCGTAGCGTACATGATCTACTATACAGTGTCATGACTGAACAGCGACCCAAAAAAAAAAAAAAAAAGAAAACGGCTGTTGCAGCCCAAATATCAGATCAGCCCACTGGGAATTGTCATGATCCTCCCAATTAGCCTCTCCAGGCCTGTTGAGGATTACCTAAGCTACTATAGTAAGCTTTGTCAAAAAGGAAAGTTTTAAGCCTGGTCTTAAAAGTAGACAGGGTGTCTGCCTCATGGACTAAAACTGGGAGTTGGTTCCACAGGAGAGGAACCTGATAACTAAAGGATCTTCCTACTATTCTACTTTCATAGAGTCTAGGAACCACCAGTAGACGAAGTGCTCTGTTAGGAACATATGGAGCAATCACATCTATGATGTATGATTGAGCTTGATCATTAAAGGTTTTATATGTGAGAAGAAGAATTATAATTCTTTTCTGGATTTAAATTAAGGGTCTGTGATTTTTCTGAAAGTTTCCTCTAGTCCCTTTTTGAATAACTGTGCAAGCGCAAGACTGCCGTACCTTGCTCTTCCGCTCTTCAGGGGGGAAAAAAAACTCACAAATCCACTTTGTTTCTTTCCACTGAGGCCTTCCTCTTCTTCTCACAATCATGAATGTGCTTTGCTTCTTGCGACTCTCAGCCATGTTCAAGTGGTGAGAGCTACAATCAATAGCTAACACCGAAGCAAACCGGATACATAAATACTAGAAGTCGCACGCGCAGCCAGCAAGCGGAAACTAACACGTAACGTACACGCACATTGGCGTTATGTAAATGCTGATCAATCCCTGCCCTTCGGTGCGAAGAGCAGGTACTGGTTAGAGTTTTTACAGGGCTGCAGCTCCCACAGATATGAATACATAACATAATTCCTTTATATGAATACATAATGTATTGACTAGTTTCAGGATAGAAGGTTATACCAAGTAGAAAATTTTACCCAGTATAATAAAAAGTATTTCTCAACAGGATTACCAACTATAACTTTAACATGAAGCCAATGAAGGTAAGTTAAAATAGGAGAAATATGATCTCTCTTGTTATTTTTTATCAGAACTCTTGCTGCAGTGTTTTGGATCCGTTGAAGGCTTTTAACAACATTTTGTGGACTTGCAGCCTCTTGAGATGATTGTGCAAAAGAAGATGCCTGAGAAATCAAATAACATAATCGAAGCCTGAGGATCATCTTCATGAGACTGTAATAAAAGAGAATGTTTTCAGTCAGGCTTTTTCAGATCTGCTGTAATACTGGCAGCTACAGGATATTCTCCCTATCCACAGCATTCACTATCTAAAACTGTTTGAAGAAACTGTTATGATATGACTAATATCAACACTCAATTTCCCTTTGGGGTGGATAAAATGTTTTTCAATCAAACTGAATTTTGTGAATAAATCCTTACAAAGATATGTTACATTTATCCTGGCTGTTGAATAAATTGTTATTTCCAAGTGCACATTAGCCAGAGTGTTGCAGAAACTCTTGTGAAGGCGTTTACTTTTTCTATTAGAGATTTTCCATTGGAACAAAAAGAGGCTCGGCTTTTCTGCACATCAAATCCAGAGGTCAAACTGATCCACGTATCAAATAGAAAGGCTGATCTGGGCCACACACTGAACACATTTAATCTCAGACCTGTTCTCCTATTGGGGCAGAGAGCTCAGACAGAGAACACACAGCCAAACAGAATTACATCACCTCTGACAGTTCGAGTGCTCCATGTCTTCATGGCCTTTCTCCTCGTCTTACCCTCCACAGTGGACAATCTCCTTACAACACAATAGCATGGAGGATCCCTTTAGACCACAGTGCTGTGCAGCAGAAGCATGGACAATCTTGTCTGGTTACAAAGCATGACATTCTTTGGTGCTCAGCTTCAATTAGCTGTGCTCTAATACATCTCAATACAGCTTCAATACGGCTTCAGTACAATCTAAATATGGCTCAAAACATTTCAATTCAACCTCAGTGGTTCTCAATACAGCTTCAGCGCTCGATCACTAGACCTTAATACGGCTCAGTTCATCTGAATGCAGCTGCAGCAGATCTAAATATACCCTCGGAGCAGATCTATGAGAGCATTCAGCAGCTCAGATTGACTACCTGAAACCCACTGTGCTTTGGAACCAGTTTGCTGAGGGTCTGGATGAATGAATGTCAGAAGGGAAAGAATTCCATTTGGGATTCTAAGTTTAGAGTTCAGCTTGACTTATAACGATGGGACCTTAACGCTGACTTAGCAAACAAAATGGGTGTCAATGATGGTAAGTGAAGTATGTTGACTGGCTCTGGTGGTCCTGTGACTGTTTGACAGGTGGATAAAGATTTACCTCAAACAAAGTGTGTCTGTTTACTTTGATCATTAGGCCTCAAAACAGACATACAAACACTTTGCCCAAGCTTGTAAATCAAGGTGGAACTCATTTAAGACAAAATTGCCTGTGTCACTGTTATTTGTCCAGTACTAAGGTCCTTTATAATTCTTGTGTATTATGGGTGTGACTTTGGCCAGAACAGCATTTTCACATGTAAAAAAATGATCCCTGAAGAACAATGGGGGGGGGAAAAAAACAGAGAAGAACATTAAGTTTTACTCCATAAATGAGAGTACACAATCAAACAAGTCTTGTTGCTGTTCAAAGGTTCAGAGGATGACTTGAAGAAACAGTCTCTGATTACAAATACAGGCATATTTAGCTGTTTAGTCACCTTGATAACAGGGGACATAGCCTTATCACAACTTACTCAATAATTAAGTTGGTCAAATTTGGTTAAAAGATGTTGGGCTCCAACCTCACCTCAACGCCCATGTAGAGCTCAGTCAGAACATATCACATTACCACAGTCCAGTACTAGTTTCCTTGCATGAGATACACATGCATGATCAGCCTGTTGAAGAGCCAGGCTGATTATGCAGCTAAAAACCTGTAATATTATTACGTTAAATAAACTGACTTTGATTTGATGTTAATACAGTGTTTTATAGTTTTAAATCTACCAAGAGTACATCACTTCTGTATTAGAATATTCTATATGGCTGTTTTCTGTTGCAGCTCTAGAACACTGTCAGGTACCGAAATATTTAACAGGTAAAGTCTCCATAAGTAGAGAAAACAGAACGGAGGAAAGAATTTAGAATTTGAAGTCCTGGAAGATTACAGATTAGCTGTTTTAGTCACCTGACATGAACTGTGAAAGAAATCTGTTGTGGAATTTGAAAAAAGCAGTTTCAGCACACAAACCAAATAAAATAAGTCAGCTGCCAATGAGGAGGTAGCTGAGATTCCTCAGGAACACATTGCCAGAGGTTGCCATCAATCCCATTTGCAGCAAAATAAGGCTTTCCTAAGAACTAAAGATGTTTGTCATATAGGGATTAAACCCTTTTGAGTCAATAAAAGTGACATTAGAGTCTATGTTTAACATGGAAAAACCATTTGTAATGTCACTTTTGTTCAGCTATTTAAACTGTTCTTGTTCTTGATTTTTTGATTGCAAACAGCTGATAGTTTTTATATTTAGTAAATAAAACTAATTCAGTGGGGATTAAACATTTTTAGATGCAGCTGTATACTAACTCACTAACACAGACCAAGAGCCACCGCAATAAGACTTAAGCCTTCATTACTATGATGGACCCTTCATTAACAAAATGGAGAGGTATTTATCCAGTAGAGGAGGATGCGCAAAAAAAAAGATTAAAAATCAGCAAATAATTTATTTTGGAACTTCAGAGACTATATGTGATTCATGCAGGACAAGGAAAAATACAGCAGGTGAAAGATTAACAAAATTCCTAATGGTGAGGTTTTTCTGTGCAGGGATGAACTGTAAAGTGGGCCGAGGTCAAACAGTACATCAGTTATCAATGTGCCGAATTTATACCAGCGCTTCACAAAATGTCTTTCACTAAAGTACTATATGTAAAGCCCGACTAGAAGAAAAATGTTCTGTTCAAACAGACGGATACACCAGCAACTCCTGACTTCTTTTTAAACATTCAAACACACGTATTTAGTATGCAGAAATTGAGAACATCATCATGCACACAGAGAAAGACTTAAAATAAATCTTTAATATATTTGTGAGTGTTTTTGTTGTACTCTTTTCCTATAAAGCGTCATTTATCACCACAAATATAAAACTTTATGCTCTGATCTACTGTAGGTCTTGACCGAGTCTTGGGTTAGATATATTTGAGTAAGCCCATTCTTTTTTGCAAGACAAGCCAAACTCAGTGAGAATGAATCTAGAGCATCTGATGAGCAACTTTTAAGTCTTTCTGCACACTATCAAGTGGTTTTATCCTGGACTTTGTCTCGCCCATTTTAACACATGAATGTACTTTGATTTAAACCATTCAATTGTAGCTTGGGCTGTATGAAAGATGAACCTCTGCCCCAGTTTTAAGTTTCTTGCAGCCGCTAACAGGTTCTCTTCCTGGATTGTTTTGTGTTTACTCCCACCATCTTCCCATCAGCTCTGACCTGGCTTACTGTCCCTGCTGAAGAATAGCATCCCACCACAGATTTTAGATTTAATTTGTAAAAAATAAAAAAATAAATTAAAAAAAACTTGCATCTTTGTTGGCCTCTCTGTTGCTCTTGTAATGTGACAAAGTGAGAAAAACTCAAGGGGTATGACTACATTTGCATGGTCCTGTACCACAGAATGGCAGCGCTAACATGAACAACAATGTATTAAATATTTCATTGATATAATATTAATGATTTTGTTTTGGAAAATGGTGGCAGTAAAATTTGTTTAGCTCTGGTCCTGCTGCTGCAAAATCATCTTCTCTGATGAAGCAGGAGTTGAGGGTACACAAAGGTCAATTCTGATACATATTTGCAGTTTGAAAAAGAAAAGAATGATTTGATGAATGTGTTTATTGCAACCAGAGAACCCATATGTTATATGTAAGGGTAAAGAAACATTAAAAAACATCCATTTATCCATCCATTCATACATGTATATATTTTTTGTAAACAGGAAGTTTTCTTTCCAAATGTAAGTATCCAATTGCTAAATAAATGTTGAAACTAAAGCTGAAGAGCTCTGTTGAGGGGCTATAGGAAGAGTTAGCCATCAGGTGTCTGAACTCACAGGCTTATTGGGCATCTTAAAAGGCTCTGGAGGTTCTCTGGCTCTATGGACACCAAACAATAAGCAATTGTAGAGCATGTAGAAGACCAGTGCAACTGTTGTTGTGACTGCGATTAACCCTAACTGAGGGAGGGAGGTCCTGTAAGAGGCTTTCACAGCAGACCTTATGACACTACACAGAGAGGTGATGAAGACATCCAGCCCACCCCGGATACTTAAAAGACTGACCCTTAACAAAAGGCTGTGGCAGGGCTTCTGATGAGTAGGCGTCTCAATAAAGCCCCTGCACACTATAGCACAGTCACATACAGACCTTTTGTCATTGGTGATCATTTTGGAAAGCTTCACTGCTTTGGGAGACCCAAATGAAGAACTTAATGTTCTTCATTTATCTGTATTCATGAATGTTCTTCATTTATCTGTTTAAAGAGCACATTTCAAAACAACCTCAGTTGAATCAAACTGATGTACAGAAAACAAAATAACAGCTCAGTAAAATAAGACAGTAGGTAAAAAATGTGATCATATGAGTCACGGAACAAAAATAGCTGCAGTAGGTGATCAAACCAATTAAAAGCCTGCTACAGTATTATTCAAAACCATGGAAAAAAGCCTGTTTAAATCGGTGTGTTTTTAAATTTTCATAGTACATAACAGATCTCATTCACAACAAAGGATTGTCCCAGAGCTTTAGTAAGGTGAATAAAAGATCCTGTTCCTTTTGATTATCAGCCTGCTAGGAACTTGTAAAAGCTGCTGGATTGAAATCCCAGTGGTCCGGTAGGTGGATGACTATCCAAAAGATCAGCAAGATATCCTCTTAAAGAGTTTGTTCTGTTTTCTTTTTTTGCTTGTTTTTTGTTTCAATGAGTCCTATCAGATTGTTACAGGTTATTCAATTCAATAGTATTTATATAGCACCAATTCACGCCCTTCGATAGACTGGCAGGTCGCCAGTCGTTCAGTGTATACACCGCCAGTCGTTCAGGGTATACACCGCCTCTTGCCCATTGACAGCTGGAGATAGGCACCAGCACCACTCGCAACCCCAAATAGGGATAGACGTGTACGAAAATGGATGGAAGGATAGCGCCAATACACAACACATGTCATCATAAGGCATTTTACCAAGTCAAATTAAATCAAATCATCCAGACAGATTGGTCATAACGTTTCCTATCCAAGGAAACCCAACAGATTGCATTGAGTCTTGACAAGCAGCATTCACTCCTCCTGAAAGAGCGTAGAGCCACAGTGGACAGTCGTCTGCATTGATGATGGCTTTGCAGCAATCCCTCATACTAAGCATGCATGAAGCGACAGTGGAGAGGAAAACTCCCCTTTAACAGGAAGAAAAACCTCCAGCAGAACTAGGCTCAGTGTGAACGGTCATCTGCCTCGACCGACTGGGGGTTAGAGAAGACAGAGCAGAGACACAAAAAGCACAGAAGTACACATTGATCCAGTAATGCTTTCTATGTTATATGGTAATAGCAGATAATCTGCCCGCTGGATGGTGTCACAGCCAGCAGAACGGCAGACCAGGTGTACCTACTATAAAGAGAAAAAATACAGAGAGAATATAAGGTTAAACGTTGAAATAACAACAAACAAACCAAAAAATTGGAGAACAGTAGGGGAATCAGCAGAGTCAATATATATATATATATATATTGATGTCATCCAGTAGCATAACTACAGAGATAGCTCAGGGTAATTTAAGCCACTCTAACTATAAGCTTTGTCAAAAAGAAACATTTTAAGCCTAGTCTTGAAAGTGGACAGGTCAACTGCCTCAAAGATGTGAACTGGGAGTTGGTTCCATAGGAGAGCTTGATAACTAAAAGATCTGCCTCCCATTCTACTTTTAGAGACTCTAGGAACAACCAATAGACCTGCAGTCTGAGAGCGAAGTGCTCTGTTAGGAACATACAGGGTAATCAGATCTCTGATATATGCTGGAGCTTGATTATTAAAGGCTTTATACACGAGAATGATGATTTCAAAGGAAGCCAATTAAGGGAAGCTAAAATTGGAGAAATATGATCCCTGTTGTTAATTTTCATCAGAACTTATGCTGCAGCATTTTGGATCATCTGAAGGCTTTGAACTGCATTTTGCGGACTTTCTGATAGTAAAGAATTACAATAGTCCAGCCTTGAAGTAACAAATGCATGGACTAGTTTTTCAGCATCATTCCTGGACATATTTCTAATTTTGGAAAAATTCCAGAGGTGGAAAAAAGGAAACCCAGGACACCTGTTTAATATGGGATTTAACTTAAATATCATCAAAAATAACACCAAGTTTTTTACTTTATTACCAGAGGCCAATTTAATGCCATTCAAATTAAATGACTGATAAATTTATTTTTAAGGACTCTGGTCCAAAATTTAAAGTCATCTGTGTTTTGATGTCATCAAGACAAATAATCAAGACAAGTAATCGATTGGATTCATCAGGATTTATGGATAAATATAGCTGAGTGTCATCAGCATAACAGTGGAAATTAATCCCATGCTGTCTGATAATTTTGCCAATCAGAAGCACATATATATTAAAGGACTGAACCCTGTGGTACTACATAAGTGATCCTAGAGTTTAAAGAAGATTTTTTTATTAACACGAACAAACTAGAATATGTTAGATAGATAAGATTAAACCAGCCTAATGCTTTTCGCTTAATCCATATAGTATGTTTAAGTCTTTCTAGGAGAATATTGTGATTAACTGAATCAAATGCACCACTGAGGACAAGTACTGACACAAGTGCATTATCTGAGGCCATAAGAATATCATTAGTGACCTTTACCAGAGCTGTTTCAGTGCTATGATGAGCTCTGAAGCCTGACTGAAACTCTTCAACTAGGTCATTACTCTGTAAATGTTCACATAGTTAATTAACAACTACTTTCTCAAGAATTTTACATAGGAAAAGAAGATTAGATATTGGTCTGTAATTTATTAAGTCATCTTGATCAAGAGAGGGTTTCTTATGGTAAAGATTTAATGACAGCTACTTTAGAAGTCGGTACATATCCATTTACAAAGGATATAGTAATCATGTCTAAAATAGGGGCATTAATCAAAGGGAATACCTCCTTGGTTGGGATTGGGTCTAACATACAAGTAGAAGGTTTAGATGAAGCTAAAATGTTAGATAACCCAGAAAGCTCTACTGTGTCTAAACAGTCCAAATCAGGTTTTAAACATACCTCCAAAGTTTCCTCACTTACTGAGAACGAGGTAATCATGTTTGGGAGGATGTTAATGATTTTATTTTCAATAGAATCAATTTTATTTGTAAAGATTCCCATAAAGTCATTACTACTGAGAGCTAAGGGAATGGATGGATAAACAGAGGTCTGACTCTGGGTAAGTTTGGCAACTGAACTAAAGAGAAATCTAGGATTTCTTTTATTGTCTTGTATTAATGATGAAAAATATGCTGCTCTAACTCTGCGAAGGGTCTTTTGATACAACATTAAACTCTCCAATTTTGATTTCTTGTTCCCCACTATGTAGCAGAGAGACATCATGTCACCATCAACTTGTTGGAAAAGTTCATCCCGATGAAAAGTGGTGAACCCAAATACAAGATAGAATTTTAGCACACAAATGCAAGTCTTTCAGCAAAACAATCCGAAAAAATTCATAAGCAAGGAAAATGTCTTATGTATTTTTTCTCAGCAAAGCTAAGTAACATCAGTTCAGCACTATAAACACCTAGGAACATAGATTATTAAATAGGTTTTAAAATTCCAATCTGTAAAAAGTTTTTTGTTTGTAGAAGTACTCTTTTGGTTTTCAGAACCAGAGTTTATTGGTAAGGAAAGTACCGGTATGTATCGGAGGATGGGCATCCATCCTTTTTATCATTCTTCCCATTAGTCCAAGTCAGCTGGTCCAGTTAGTTACCTGTGGTACATTGCCAAATGCTCCTCCTCAAATCAGTTGACTGGACAAGGTTGAAGCAATAGGTTATTTTAAAACATTTCCAGTAGAAACATGCAAGTAAAAATAGTAAAATAGAGTAGAAATATGCAGTAAGAGAAAAAAACTTTTCACCTGGTTTTATCAAGTCTGTGGACTTGCTGACCTCCAACTACTGCTGAGGAAAGAGAAGAGGATGGGTTCAAAAGCTCAAAATCACACTTTATTAAAACTGAAACAACCAAGTTGCTTGATCAAGGGAGTTTTCCACATAGTCCTTCCCATCTTACAGTTAGCTTAATAGGGTTGCAATGCAAAAGAAAAAGAAAAAAAATTGCTTGCTGCTCTAACTCACTCACATTCACAGACACACACGCATCCAATTGCAATGCTGGAGTTGGTCATAGGGCCCGGTGGCATTGATGCTTGGCAGCTTCGCTTCAGTCAGTCTGCCACAGGGCAGCTGTGGCTACTAACATAACTCACCAAAGTCAGGGTGTGAATGTGTGTGTGAATGGGTGAATGACTGATTGTAGTGTAAAGCGCTATACAAGTACAACCCATTTACCATTTGTTTCATGTACATAGTGAGGAATGTGCCTTGACTTCCATAGACGTCAATTCATTTTAAGCCTCTCTATGGCCTAACTCTGACCCTAGCCCTAACCCTAACCTTTACCAGTATATACCTTACTCTAACCCCACCCTCAACCTAAATGACACCTAAGTCCTAAACCTAGCCCCTAGCCCAGATTAAAAGTGAGGACCTTTTTTAGGTCCTTACTTTACATCAAAGTCCTCACTTTACAGGTAAGATGAGCAAAAATGTTCTCACTCAGCTACAAGTACAAGAACAAACACACATCCTTCCAGACAGTGCTTTGTCATCATTTAGCCTCATTTAGTGAGTACAGTTGTTTTTTCTTTGGGCCCCTTGGGGACCAAACTGACACAGATAAAACCCAAGAGGTTCTGCCATGTTTCAGCCTGCCAAACACCCCACCCACTCTCACATACACACACCTGAACATGTGTGTTTTACAAAGAGAATACGTCCATTCAAGACAGATACACCCAATCTGAAGTTTCTGTGGCAACAAGCATGTCAAAAGAGTTCCCAGTGTAGATGTGCAAGCACTCACACACCAGCGTATTCATAGATACACAAAGCCCTTATTTGACCATTATTTAGCTTGATGACATCTTACGAAAAAGGAAAAAAGTATGATGACATCTTTATTATCCATCCATCTATCCATCCATATAATTTAAAAGCTCTTGCCAAATAGTGCTTTGTGATTCTACCAGTTGATTCTGTAACAATTGCTTATAAGAGTCAAGTAAAATACCTAATTAAACTAATTAAAAAGGCAAATTAGTGTTGTCTCTATGACAGTGTGCAGATTCCATTTTTTTCTATATTTTAGAAACAGTATAACAAGTCACTCTTTCTGGATGTGAGTACTGATCAGAAAATATGCCTGATTAGTAGCATGAAATGTAAGCAGTCAATATACACGTCTAAACTTCACGTTGAGTTTAGTTGGGGATTATTAAATGAACTGTCAAGTCCTGGGGCCGCATTCATAAAGATTCTCAGAGTCCTCTCAGATCTTCTATTGAGAGTGAGTCACATGCTGCTGAGAGCAGTGACATGCGGTAGGGTTCATAGCTGGTGAGGCACTGATGTCATCAGAGTCAGATTTACAAATATATACACTCTACAGAGTATACTCATTGCAAAGTGCTGAAGGAGACTGATTGAGCCAAATCAAATCACCAAGAGACATGGAAAAAATATTGATTCTTTGATGAAAAAAATTAAACTAAATTATTAGTCATTTGATTGGTAACAGTTTGAGTTATGATGGATTTCTGCATTTGTAACACATTCTAAAAATATAACATACATTTCATTACAAAAACAAAACATGAATAATTATCGCCGTCTTACCTCTACTTATAAATGAAGTCCATGCGGCGCTCTTTCTGAACAAAAAAATCGGTCACTTTCCGGTAAAAGTTCTCTTTATCTTTCTTCAGTTTTAAAAGTCTCTCAGTCTCAGTGGAGATCACTGCCAGGGAGGAAAGCCTTCCTTGATCAGTCCCGTTCCGGCTGTATGTTTAGAGTCTTTTTAGTGCTTTACTTGTTTAGCATAACTCGCTAATAATACATCCATAACTTGCTGTCACTCTACAGTTTTGGATCACGAGCGGTGCTCCTTGAGCGCCCCCTGCCTAGAGGCCAAGGAAATGCCGGCCTCACCTACAACCCGTTCTTTGCCTTTTATGACCGGCCAGCAGCACACGAAAACATGTTACCTGCACACAGTTTGATGATTAAAACACAATAAGCTATCCACATATATTAAATTGTTGAAAATCAGTTCATAGCTGTTTGAACAACTGAATCTATAATCTAGAGACAGGAAGATGCATTCACAGAATGGAAGCCAGCGCAGTTAACATGGCATTGCGCAGTCCCAGGGGAGGCCAAGCTCGCTGCGGCCTCACCGGCTTCGCTATCAAGCGCCCCCAAGGATTTACATGAAAAATGGCGAAAGGTCTGCGATTTTAAAGAAAATATGATAAAAAATTAGGAAATTAGATAAAAAAAGATATTTTATTACAAATGACTGAGTGAATCACAATTTATATTATGTTATCATCATTATATATTTTCTTTCTTTCCATAATGACAAGTGAGGGCTGGCCTCACTTGCCTCCCCTGACTGCACATCACTGGCTGAGAGCGACTATGAGTAAGGAGTAGGGGACGGCGATATGAAGAAAATCTAATATCACGTTATCTTTGTGCTATATTGCGATACACGACATATATCACAATATGTTCAAATAACCTTGAATAACAAATGTTTTTAGCCAAAGAGTGCCTAAGGTTGTATTGGCATATCTCATATTAATGTGTCAAAATTTTTTGCAAAATAAAAATTTATTTAAAATGTTATATTCTAGCCATTTTTAACCACAGCTGCACATAGAAGCTTTTCACAAATTACAATATTGTCACATTAAAGCTCTTTCATGGTGAACACTGGACCTTAAAAACAGAACATCACAGCGGCCAAAAGGAACACCAAGGAAAAATCTGACACAAAATAAACCTGAAATAAAAGGTGCTCTTTTGTGCTTAAGAAATATAAATCTGTATAATAAAAATGTGACAATCTCTTTAGGTGCTGGGAAATTTTAAACAAATGTTTTTTTCTGTCATATGGGATTTAGCAAAAGAAGGCGCCAGTTTCAACAGTTTTACGGCTGGTTTAATTGAAGTTTCCTTCGGTGTTTGGGGGGGGGGGGTCGACACGCAGAGTTTACAAGAGTTGCACTGGATGACGTTTTAGGTGGAACAAATTTGTGCTACTGCTACCTTTTGTGGCAATGGTGTTACAGCATGTTTTGCAAATTACCGCATTTTGTTCGACATCCTTCTTGTGAAATCCAAACCACAGCCTGAAACGCCCGCTGTCGCCAAGGTACTTGCCTTCTCGTCAACGTAAGTAATCGCACGGGTACGTTGTTGTGTGTGCGTGTTTGCGCCACAGCGCTTTCTGGCTTGGAGGCGGAACAAATGATGCGTTCACAGAATGCGGGAGAAACTACACTTACAGTGAATTAAATACAACGGCTCAATCTTGCTGTGAAAATTTGCACGTGATAAAGTCATTTTCAGTATCGCGCCGAGGAAAACTCGAGATACATCGAGTATATTCGATATATCGCCCACCCATAAGGAGATGACAGAAATGTATATCTTAGCGAGGAGGTGTGGTTGACCCCGTTGCTAGATGTGACATTGCCTTTTAAGAGCTATGATTGGTTGATACAAGAAGCAAACAAGAAGTAAAACACAAATGCGCTCCTGTTAATCAAACGAGAGAAATTAACAGATTAGACTGGATTAAGAAATATGTGACATGATGATGAAACGTAGCAAAATTAAATAATTGCACACACCATCAAAATGTTTCAATGTACTATATTTAGATTGTCATCATCATTTTTATTTAATTATTATGTTTACTCACCATACTGGTCATTTTACTACTTAATTTATTTGATATTAATGTGCTCTCATCTGTCAGCGTTTTACTGTGATTACCTGCTTGTATAAACCGGTTGGATATAGCAAAACGACCGACACAAAATGGAGCAAAAAAGGTGGAGAAAACCAAACTAGACAGAGAAGCAGCACCTCTGTCCTCACAGCTCTGGGAGGAGAATAGAGGAGTGGTGAAAGATGAATTGGTGCGTGAATCATGGCATAAATAGGCGGGTTTACATTCACAATGCAGATCATGGAATCTTTTTCTCTACCTGGCTTTTACTCACCTACCTGGAAAGTGAAAAGTGCTCCGTGAAGCAATCAAAAGCCAGAGAGGATTCTAAATTCTAGTATCATTATGTACAGTACAGAAAATATGCTCTCGCCGCTTTCATCTTGTGTATTTATGTACATATTTATCTGTGGCTTTTTCCAGTTTATCTGAAATTTCTGTACTATATTTTTGGACATTTATCCACTTTTTATTTATGATCCAATGTTTTTCCTATTATTTATTTATCCTTAATAAAAGGAACTGGGGGTGGCCGTTGGGTCCCGGCAGTCGGCTGGGGCTGGTGCTTTTGCTCTCCCCTGGAATATGGGGGTAGGGCTTGGGTATGGAGGGCATAGGGTGGGGGAGGTAGCACCTCAGGGTTTGTGGGGTGAGATCTGGTTGGGTGGCCCGTTCGGTTCATGTTGGCCCCATCTCTAGGTGCAAGGGCCCGTGGGTCTTCTGGGCTGGCATCGGGATGGGGGGTAAGGACTGGAGTATTGTAAGTTGTGGTGGATGCCCCCCACCCAAATCTTGATGTTAGGTTTACCTCAGAGGTCAGGGGGTTGTATACCCCTCTGGGGTGCCGGTGCTTAGGAGTAAAGGATGTGTGTGGTGAGTGCGAGCGTGTGTATTGCTTCCCTTTTTATAGGTAGGAGTGTTTGCATGTGGGGGCACTAGGGTGGGAATGTGTGAATGTAGAATATAGAATGTAGAATATAGTATATATAATGTTCTTTCTATATCTCTCTTTGCAGGTGTAGAAGAAGACTCAGAGAATATTATATTTCTCTCTCCCTTTCCTCTCCTCTTTTTCTTTCGCCTTTCTCCCTTTTAGCATTTTTTCTCATCTGTTTAATCTTCTTATTTTCCCTTCTACCTTCCCGTTTCTGTGTCCATTGAACAAGAAATAGTCCCAGAATAAAATCTAATAAAGCTTTTTACATATATAAACAAACAAGAAGAGCACTATGACAAAAGCAGTAAGGCTCCACTTGTGAAAGTAAAATCAGTTGGGCTCTTTTTGGCATTAAGACAAAATTTCTTAATGCTACACTGCCAGACAGGACACACACATAGTAATATTAATAATAATTTAAAAAAAAGGATATTTCCTGTATAACAAACTCTTAAACTCACTAAAAGTCTTCCTCACTACTCCTAACATTTTTCACATTTTCACTTCCATCTTACCAATGTAAAAATCTAAGAAATATCTTTGAAGTCAGGAGATTCTAAGATTTGTAATGAGGTTACTAAGAGCTACTTTTAGCTTTAAGAGTTTATGTGAATATGACCCTTGGTTGTTTGGTGCAATAAATTCATCAAAACAAAAGTTACAAAAATAAAATTCACTTGCTTCAAAAAAGAGGCAGATTCAAAAGTTAGATTTGCTTTTTTAATTTAATACTTTTACAGACTTGCTTGATGTTAAATTGGCTTTATGCTCCTCTAGCTTCCTGTCCTGTAAGAGGCTTTGGATAAAAGCTTCTGCAAAATCAATGTGATTTGGTAAAAAGCACACACACACACACACACACACAGGACAAACATCATGCACCTATATATAAATTGAGGCTGGAAATGTTTAGCAAAGGCCTGTACGTCCAGGAGATCATTTACACTGATCACCAACAGAGCTTCCATTGTAAAAGTACATTTCTGTTTCATCAAAATGTCAATTTTTTACAGAGATTTGTTACACACAGAATAAATATTTCAAGTGATTACTTGAGTTAATTTTGAATGTTCTTGCTTATAATAAATTAAAACCCAAAACTCAGTGTCAGGATTTGTGCTGATGAACCCGAACTCATACCACACACGGAGCTAAGTTTGAGAAAGTTTATTGACGGATGGATGGATTGTGAAGGTGGAGAACCAATGTCTATACCAGGGATGGAAGAGGAACGCTGGAGGACTGGAGGAAGCTATAGAACCGAATTAACGCGAAATTAACGCGTTAACTTGCCCAGCCCTAATATATATATATATATATATATATATATATATATATATATATATATATATATATATATATTAGGGCTGGGCAAGTTAACGCGTTAATTTCGCGTTAATCCATTAGACTATTAACGGCGATATTTACTTTAACGCGCATTAACGCATGTTGCTCACATGCTTTTATTTTGTGAAGGTCTGTTGCTGCGGTGTAGGGATTTGAATCAGAACAGTAGGTGGCGATAATGCGGCAATAACCTCGCTGTCAGCCCAGCCTCGGATTCAAGCAGGAAGAAGAAAGGTGCTGGCTGGTTAAAGGAAAACGCGGAAAAAACAAAGCTGACATGGGGAAGGCGGTGTTTCCCGCAGGAATTTGCTTAGGCGAGAGGGTGAGTTGGCGAACGGAACAAGTTTTGTGTGGAGCAGAGCGGGGTCTGCATTGACGCCGTCGGTGAAGTCGCTTCTCACTTCAAAGTATCCATGTGTTTTTGCCTGTTTTTTCCCTGCCATTCACTATATGCACGCGAGAAAGCAACAACAAAAAAACACTTGTTAACGTCAAATAAACATGCACGCATATCAAGTTAGCAAGCATTTCAGTTTAAAGTTCTTCCAGCAACAAATATGACAGAAACAAGTTAGTTGTAACCACTGCCAAGTTAAACTTTGGTATTGAACATAAAATGGTAATGCTGCTCCCTGCGGTTACCTCAGAAATTGCCTGTTTTTGGTAGATTTTTTCCCCATAAAGAGAATTCCCTGTCATTGGCAATAAGCTTTAATTTATTATTATTGCTATTTTTTGTTTTACATGTCTAAGTTGAGCTTTACACTAAATATGTGTTACTGATAAGTGCTACAAATGTTACAACACTTTTGTTCATATGGCAGCAGAACATTAAAATAAAAGTGCTCTTTACACTACTTTTGAATTCATTCTTGGAGTTTGTAAATACTATGCGATTAATCATGATTAATCAGGCAAATTATGCGATTAATCGCGATTAAATATTTTAATCGTTGCCCAGCCCTAATATATCTATCTATATATATATATATATATATATATATATATATATATAGATAGATAGATAGATAGATAGATAGATAGATAGATAGATAGATAGATAGATAGATAGATAGATAGATAGATAGATAGATATAGATATAGATATAGATATAGATAGATATAGATATAGATATATATATATAGATATATTAGGGCTGGGCAACGATTAAAATATTTAATCGCGATTAATCGCATAATTTGCCTGATTAATCATGATTAATCGCATAGTATTTACAAACTCCAAGAATGAATTCAAAAGTAGTGTAAAGAGCACTTTTATTTTAATGTTCTGCTGCCATATGAACAAAAGTGTTGTAACATTTGTAGCACTTATCAGTAACACACATATATATATATATATATATATATATATATATATATATATAGAGAGAGAGAGAGAGAGAGAGAGAGAGAGAGAGAGAGAGAGAGAGAGAGACAGAGACAGAGAGAGAGAGACAGAGAGAGACAGAGACAGAGAGAGAGAGAGGTCAATAAATAGTTCAATAGAAGAACAGTTCCTTTTCCATTCTAGCCTATCATGCAGGTTAACACTACAGTCATTACATTCACCCTACCGATTACAAATGCAGACCCAGGAAAAGTTCCTTCACCAAGCTTCAAAGAGTTTAGGGGGCACGTTTTCATTTTCTTCTTTTAATATTCACAGTTTTGGTAAAAATTTGGTTGAATTAAGGGCTCAGTTTAATTTCAGTGTTCGTTGTTTAAAAATAGGTAATTAAGCAACATAATAAAATGGCTAGTCCTACACTTAAAATATATTTTTTGAATGTTTAGATAATTATCGATATCAATCAATCTGATTTTTTTCCTATATCGTCCAGCCTTAATTAAACAGTATGTCCAAGTACTATACAGTACCATCACTCAGAACAATGATGGGCCTCCTTTTGCAGGAACCACTGCATCAATGCAACTTGGCATAGAGGCGATCAGCGTAGGGTTCTGCTAATATGTTAAGGAAGCTCTGGTATCTTCAATAGTGACCTTCAACTCATCCATATATTTGGTACTTGTGTCTCTCCTCTTCCTATTAACAACATCAACAAATATTCTGGGTCAAGAGGGGGAGTTTACTAATGTTACCATGGTGATTAAAGCAGGTATTGGTATCTTGGTACCATAGAGTGGTACCAAGTCAAGGTAGAAAATTAAATCAGCATCTCTATAAAGTAGAGGCATGACGTGCTCTAAAACATCCTGGTAGAATCTGCACTAACTTGGGAATGATTAAATATAGGGGACTTATTTAGTGTTATCATTTGTAGTAATATTAACTGGCCATTGCTTTTCATTTGAACCTTTAGCTTTTTCATTTTAAGAGTTAAAATTGATAACTGATTTTGAAGGTAAAAACTTCCCGAATTTTGTGGTGTCCCCTGCAGGCCACGGCACTATTAGCCTTTGGCTGTGGGCCAGTTGGCTCTGCTCTGTACTTTTCCTCAAGACTTTGAATTCCAAATAAAATCCAAATCTTACTTTGATCTGAACAGAGGTTTTGGAACTACCATGCAACAGTCCCCATTTTCATGTTTGCCCAGGTAAAACGCTTCTGAAGTTTTCTCTTGTTCAGGAGTACAATGAATGTGACAGTTACAACATGTTTCCTGGACACGTCTGTGTCTCCCACCCCTGGGAAATCTCCAGAGAATGGGTTGTGCTTCACAATGCTCTCAACAGTTTTACCTTCTGCTTAACTTTCTTTAACTTTCTTATTTTTTTAGCAGTTACCTTTTGTGGTTGTTAAGTGCTGTATCCATTGTATTTCTCCAATTTTAGCTTCCCTTCATTGGCTTCCTGTTAAATCAAGAATAGAATTTAAAATTCTCCTTCTAACGTATAAAGCCCTTAATAATCAAGCTCCATCATATATCAGAGCTCTGATTACCCCGTATATTCCTAACAGAGCACTTCGCTCTCAGACTGCAGGTCTGCTGGTGGTTCCTAGAGTCTCTAAAAGTAGAATGGGAGGCAGATCCTTTAGCTATCAGGCTCCTCTCCTGTGGAACCAACTCCTAGTTTTGGTCCGTGAGGCAGACACCCTATCTATTTTTAAGACTAATCTTAAAACTTTCCTTTTTGACAAAGCTTATAGTTAGAGTGGCTCATGTTACCCTGAGCTACCTCTATAGTTGTGTTGTGATAGGCCTAGGCTGCTGGAGGACATCAGGGTCTAATTTTCTCACTCTACTGATTTCTACTGTTCTTCAGTCTACTGTTCTCCAGTTTTGCATTGTATTACATTGAAATGTCTGTCGTCATTTCAGCTTTTAACTTTTTGCTCTCTCTCTTTTTCTTCATAGTAGGCACACCTGGTCTGACGTTCTGTTAAACTGGGACATCATCCAGAGAAGACGGCTCACCCGCTACTACCATCTAATGTAGAACAGATTGCTGGATCAATGTGTGTTTCTGTGCTTTTTTGTCTGTCTTGTTGTGTCTCTGCTCTGTCTTCTGTAACCCCCAGTCGGTCGAGGCAGATGACCGTTCATACTGAGCCCGGTTCTGCCGGAGGTTTTTCCTTCCCGCTAATGGGTGTTTTTTTTTTTTCACTGTCGCTTCATGCTTGCTCAGTATGAGGGATCGCTGCAAAGCCATGGACAATGCAGACGACTCTTTCTGTAGCTCTACGCTTCTTCAGGAGTGAATGCTGCTTGTCGGGACTTTGAAGCAATCAACTGGTTCCCTTATATAGGACATTTTTGACCAATCTGTATAATCTGACTGATTTTGACTTTGTAAAGTGCCTCGAGATGACATGTTTCATGAATTGGCGCTATATAAATAAAATTGAATTGAAATTTAATTGAATTGTTTTATCAGTCACACGTAATGTCCTAATTTTCTTACAAACTGAGTTTGGGATATTCATTACTTACAATCTAAAATCATCAAAGCTGACAGAAACGTAACAAATGAAATATCACAAAGAAGGCAAGGAATCTAAACATGATGTTAACTTTCCAAATTGAATTACTGAAATTATCAAACTCCTTAATTATATTTTAGTCTATGAAAAATAGTATTTTGTCTTTTGGAGCAGTTGCTACACAGAAAGTTGGAAATGATTCAAAAAGAAAAGGTTTGGTCAAACCTTTCAGAGATGGCTCTGAATACTTTCAGTAGTTAGAGAATGACGCCACAAGCAGCTGAGCGCTTTGTGTAAACGGCTGCTTTTGTGCCGTTAGGTGGTAGAAAGTGATCTAAAGCACCCTAATTGTAGGTCATGTGCTGGTGAAAGTGATTTTGTGCCCAGCATGTATCTGTGTCTGTCACATCAATATTCTTTCAGCCCTTTAATTAAACATCAGCTGTCAGCCCCCATCCCCCACACCAAAACACACACACACACACACACACACACACACACACACACAATACCTTCCTGACCCATCCTCTTTTTTTAAGGCGGGAGATAATCATCTCTGAATCTGTCCCTATTGGCTATAACATTCTAGGGACCCATAATTAGTGTACAACACCATAGATTGTCCCTCCTCTTTTATTAAATGACAGTCGTTTATGCCCTCTTCGTTACTTTTCCAGTAGAGTGTGAAATGGATGGATAGATGGATGGATAAGAGGTGATCTTCACACAGAGCTGCTGTCAGCTGTAACCTTTGCAGGTTGTGACCAGGGAGAGCAAAGTCATTATCAGTCTTTATCCTTTGTGTGTTAGTAGCCCTGCTGAGAGGAGAATAGCTCTGTCATTTAGGTCATTGATTCTGAACTTCTGGGTTATGACTACTTAGCATTTACAGCCTTGTGTTTGTGGGTGCCAAACAACATACTATAAGCTCAGATTTTAATTTCTAAAACTTTTCATGATGATGGAGTTTAGTGTGGTTAAATCCAGTCATTTTTATAATTAAAAAATATTTGAAAAATTGTAAAGTAAAACTCTGCTAAAATTCAGTCCTTGGGAAAGGTTGGTGTGTGTGTGTGTGTGTGTGTGTGTGTGTGTGTGTGTGTGTGTGTGTGTGTGTGTGTGTGTGTGTCATCTGACTAACACAGAATGACATAGGATGGATAACTATGCACATGTACACACTTCCATGCTGTCCATTTTACAGTCGGGGGGGGGGGGGGCAACTCCTCACATGAAGGCTTGATCAAGGATAAAACCCAGAAACCTAATACAGAACCACAACATTTAAACAGATGCACCACCAAAAGACTTGGTTACTGATTTGTTACTAATGTCATTTTGTTTCTGGGGACTCCAGCTTCCTCCAACAGTCTAAAAACATGATTGATAGGTAATGTTTAAAGTTAATTGGTCTCTCCAAATAATGATAGATGGATGGACAATCTTTAAAAGACATTTAAAATCATTTACGATACTAGTGTTAGAAATGCGGCGTATGAGTAGAATGTAGAAATGGGATGAATGAGTGGAACGTCAGTCCTGGGAACGGCATGCACACCTAGACAGTCTGGGACACAAGGTCCTCAGAGAGCACCCAAGTGGTGACACATTATTTTACTGACAACATGTTAGGAAGCGTACAGTCCTTTCAGACTTCTTTATAAGGCTTAAGAAATGATCCGTCGGGGCTCTTGCCACATTCACTTCCGTTGCGTCATGTCCGATCAAGAGCCCGTCAGCGCTGATCTGTCTGTAAACATTTCTGTGACTTTGCTAGATTAAACCAGTTGAAGTTCAGATTTCTGTTTCATGTGTTGTAAATTGAAAACACGTTAAAGTACAAGTGGGGTCACCCTAGGGGTAAAGAGCTGGGGCAACCAAGGGTGTTTCACCGGCGACAGGGTAGACTTAGACAACTTTATTTGTCATTTTGTATGCACAGAGTGCGTACAGATCGAAATTTCGTTGCATACTGCTTGTAAATTGCAGTAAAATTTTATTTAAATTTAAATGGTGCGGTAGCCTTTAACACTAGCCATCCTTACAGTGAGTGGAAGATTATTCAACTTTAAGGGCTGCAACAGAGTAAGCTCTGTCTCCTCGGCTCGCAAGATGAGACGAGGAACATCTAAGGAACAGGTCACCTGACCTCAGAGTTCTGCTGGGGACATGCCTGTGTAAAAGCTCAAATAAGTAAGGAGGTGTCCGAATACATTGGTTTTGAAACATTTAAAAACCAAAAGTAAAATCTTGATAATAGTCTTCAACTGTAAAGGCAACCAATGCAGAGAGGACAATATTATGGGAGTCATAAGCTCACGTCGCCTATTACCAGTCAGCAGATGGGCCGCAGCGTTTTGGACAAGCTGCAGACGATGCAGCAGACATTTGTCCATCCCAGTAGAGATGGTTGCAGTAGTCCAGTCTAGATGCAACTAATGAATCACCCCTTCAAGGGCACTCTGAGATAGATAGCGTTTGACTTTAGCAATCAACCTCAGAAGGTAGAGGGTAGACTGGACTATTGCACTAAACTGTTTAGCAAATTTAAAAACCGTTATCAAAAATTACCCCAAGGCTCCTGACAGCAGTACAATTAAATTTGTTTAAAGGACCAATACACTGTTACACTCAGTTAACAAGTCTGTTTTCCCAAAAACCATCACCTCCCACTTATTTCCACTTACGTAGAAGAAGTTAAGCTACCTCTGAGCTTTAATATCCTTTAACCCTTCTAGTGGTAGATAGATTTGCATAATAATGAAAAGACGAATTGCACATAAAAGCAGAACAGGAGGGGTCCTTGGATGGAGCCTTGAGGAACACATACAAGAACACCTACAATAGTTAATTTGCTTTTGTTACTTTTTCTCCTATAAATGTCTTGAGAATCATATTAGCACAAATTGAAATTTGCTTTAAAAGATCCATGTCAAATAATTACTAACAGAGTCCAACTTTGTATTTGAGAGACGTGCTAAGCTGCCTGCTCTGTTAAGGACTGGTTTCTGGACCCAGATTTAAGCCACACAGGTCAGTAACTTTTTAAAGAAATTATTGCAAAGCAGGAAGTAGTCACGGCTTCTCTCTACACCAAGGTTCTCATCTGGTCTGACGAACTCCTGGGGCAAAGACAACAGGTTAGCGCACAGTAGTGGCTCACAAGAAGCAACGTGGGTTACTGGAGCACTAACCTGAAGTCGGGGTAGCAGAGCCAGGAATGACTACTGGGGAGCAGGAGAGCTGGGCGGGAGCCGAAGTCCGCTTGCTTGTGAGGCAGCGGGGTTCGTAAGATAGCCTCGTGAGACCATCCTGATCTCGCGAGCTTTCAAGGTTTCACTCGCAGATCAGTCTGGCTACTCTCCATTAAAGAAAATTTGGAGCCGTTCACCAAACGAACGTCCAATCAGCGTTGGCTTTGAGGCGGGTTGAGGTGTGACGCAACGGGAAGCGCGTCAGTTCAGTCTAAACAACATGGCGGCTTCAGCCGATGAAACTAGCGTTAGCGTGGCTATCGAGCAAGTTTTATCGGAATTACAGAGTATTTCTTTGCTGAGCTAACAAGCCTTTACCTGCAGCAGCAAGAGTAGCTTGGCTTGTGGTTGTGTTTTCGTCGTCGCTCGTAACAGAGTGGCGACGAATCTGATTGGTTCATTTGCCCCGTCTATCACCAACATAGGCCAATCAGCTAACCAGTATTTTCGCCCCTTCCCAAAATTACTTCAACGGAAGGTTTCCAGATGGATATGCGGAGCAAATCTATCTGGCGGAGTCAGGTTATTCGTAAGAGGCTTTTCAGAGACGATTGTCCAGTGACGGTCCAGGGTTCGAGATCAGGAAGGCAGAAATCCAGAAAGTGTTCCGACAGAGAAATCCAGAGGCTTTATCCATGTCCGGTCCGAGTTCAGTAGCTAATGGTCAGCAGGGTAAAGGCAAGCTCAGTAATCACAGACGAGCGGGGTTCAGGCAACAGGCAGGCAGTCCAGGGTGAGCAGGCTAAAAAATCCAGAGATTATTCAGGAATTCCAGCTGGCAGACAAAAACAGACCAAGGGACAGGCAGGTTCGAAAACAGAGGGCTGGCACGGGTCGGATCGAATAAACAGGTAGGCAGAACAGAACGCTGGAAGGCTCGCACGGAATAGCTTGAGACAATCTAGCACTGGCAGCTAGTCTGTGCAGTGTATATATGGAGAAGAGAGCAGGTGAATCCAGTGATGACTAATTGCAGAGAGGGAGGGGTAGAGCAGGTGTGTAGAAACGCGATCAGGACAGCGCCAGTGCAGAGATTGTCACATGCTCAGCATGATTAATTTTTGTATTAGGACCACAGGAGGAGATGACGTGTTTGACAAACAGCGACCGAATTTTCTTAAGAATCTTTAATGCCATTATATGTTACCATAACTACATTTTTTGATGCAGCAGACACCGGCAGAGAATGCACGTGATTACACATAACAAAAAGTCAAATAGCAGTCTGTAATCAACCTATCTTTGTTATCCCACTTATTTTATTTATTTAACAAACCAGAAAACCGCACTGTTTTTTACCTGCCACCACTTGAATGTACATAAGATATCTTAAATCCTTACTGTATATAAGTCACCTTAAATCTCATCTTTATTTTATTTTTCCCATCCACTGTATATATCTGGATGTTCTGTATATAATTCATGCACCTTTTCCTCCTTTGTGCACCTTCTGTTGCTTATAAGAGCAGATGTCACATGTGAATTTCTCCAGTGTGAGATCAATGAAGTTCTATCTAATCTAATACTGTGAAATAAATTTGGTTGCAGAATTGTGCAATATGCATGAATGTTTAATCAGAGTCCCTGAGAGATTGAAGTGTGTGAGTACACAAGTGAGAGACAGTGTGAATTATTCTCACCTGGTCAGAAACCTGTGTAACCAGTAGTGTGTTTGTAACATGTAACAGATTATCAACTGGAACGATGGTTTGGTAATAGGCTAGTGCCTATCTCTAGCAGCCATTGGGCAAGAGGTGGGATCCCCCTGGACAGGCCGCCAGTCCATCACAGGGCAACACAAATGGTGTTTTCACCCACTTTGTCACACTGATCCTATAACTACTAGACTGAAGGCAGCAACCGACGTCTGGTGCATTGAGGCTGAGTCCACTCCCAAAGGCTAAAAGATGTTAACAGAGCCACATCTGCAAAAAATAAACACGAGATGCTGAGGTCCCCAAACCAATAGAACAAACCCCTCTCCACTATTACATCGTGACATCCTGTCCATGAATGTCCTTCATGTGTTAGTTTCACAATGTACAAAGCCTTCAGCACCTTTCCAAGTCCACAAACTCTGCTTTCGCAATGGAGGACAAGGTGACCGGACAGAGATCCCACATTCAGTCATTGAACTGCAGCGTGCTCCAGTAATAAATGAATGGTAATTTTAATCTTTTGCATGAAAAAAGGTGGAATCCCACAGACATGAAATTAGCTCATTTACAAACATCTGCCTGTTTGATCCACTGACTTGGATTTATTTTGTGCATCTGGGTCTGCTGAGCATTAGGTTTGCCACGTAGCATCATGTGGCTAAAAGGCAAGTCTGTACATGTAACAAACACCTCAGAGGGAGCAGCAGCTCGCAAGTAGATTCCTGTGGGGCTCTCCATTGCTTCTGTATGTCTGTCACTGCTGCTCCTGATAAACGATCTAAACCACTGGATAATAAGAAAGTTTATCACTACTGAAAGCCTGACGGCAATGTAAGATGCTTTACTCTTGTATTGATAGGCACCCATGGTGTACCCTTGCATCGGGCCAGTACAAACTGGGCTCATGTATTCATGGAACAAGTTAAAGGTTTAGTCAACACCAATACTCTGCAAGATGTTTTTAAATATTTAAACATTTATTTTGACATTTGCATCTTATTATTTAATGACCAAGTGACAAAAATAGTGAGCGAGCAGGTGTTACAGCAAACCAGCATGCCACTGTGCTGTCTTGTGTGCATTTCGTCCTCATTATGAACTTCCAGCATCCTCTGCGTCTCTTCCTCCACCACCTCCTTCGAGACGCTGAATCTCCCTCCACAGCGGCAGTAGTATGTGTATTCACAGTCATCTGAAACAATACAAATCTTCAGTGACTACAATAATTTTGATCAAATTACTTGTCTAATTCACAAAACAAATTCAAGTACTATATTAAGATACTGCATTTTTCTGACTATAAGGCGCACTTAAAATCTTTAAATTTTCTCAAACATTGATGGTGCGCCTTATAATCCTTATATAAGACTTAAAATGTCTGGAGTATTGTGGAGTTCCCAGTTTTATAGACCTGCTGGTGAGGCCTCATTAGAGCTTAGATTCACATGTAGATTCACCTGGAACTGATCGCCCCTTCAATGGAGAGTCGTTAGGCTCATCGTTTGCCTGGCTCACAGGAGAAATGTGGTCACATGTATGGAGGTGTGAAATGGGGTGAAACTTGGCAGGAATCAAACCTATTGCTGTGTTGTAAGTTTTTGAAAGTTGAAACCTGAGCCCTCCTCCTCTGTTCAGTTGTTTTTTCTCGCTTTACTTAAACAATAATATAATAATAGTAATATCTTTATTGTCATTGAAACATACATTACAACAAAATTTGTTCTCTGCTTTTAACCCATCACCCTTGGGGAGCAGTGGGCTGCCATGTGCGGCGCCCGGGGAGCAATCAGGGGTTAAGGGTCTTGCTCAGGGACCCAGAGTACAGGCGCAGGGGATCAAACCGGGTACTTGCATCCTTCTCTGAGTGCAATCGCGCTGCTCTAACCACTAGGTCAACACTCACCCAAACTTAAATGGCTTCCTTCTCCCCTCTCTCAAACCATCTGTCTTCTCTGTCCAAAATGTAAACATTTTGGTCCTCAAAAGAGTGTCCTTTGTTCTTGAGGTGCAGGTGGATGGCTGAGTCCTGTCCTGTGGATATAGCTCTCCTGTGCTGAGCCATGCATCTGTGGTGAGGTCGTTTGGTTTCTCCAATATAAAGATAGCAGAAAGTGTGGGAATTGTAGGAATTTGCCACAAGAAATGTAGGCCAATAGTATGCTCGACTATGAAGGGTAAACGTCTGGAGAGTCAGCGCAGCTCACAGTATGTGCACAGTATGCCCGAGTATGTGGGAGCCTTTAGGCAGCACGTGCTAGCAACAATAAACCTAATAAGTTAATTCAATATAAAAGTTATGTTTATTTTGGCCTCATGTTAGAAACAGGGCAGTTTAGTCCAACTACTCTGTCCTACCAACAGAGACAGATAGAGAGCTGTGTACGTGAAGGGGCAGAGTGATATTACACTTGGGAAGAATATTTAGTGCACCTTATAATCCAGTGTGCCTTATGGTTCAAAAAATGGGGTAATAAAAACTGGACAGGAATATGTAAAGTTCTGAATACTTCAACACGGTTTAGATGGAAAAGACTTTCAATGAAAATTAAACTATTAATTCAAACATTTTAGATGTTTTGACTGTTTAATTGGCAACAAGTAATAACATATGTCACTAATTTCAGTCAGTGGTAGTTCTTGCACTTGTAAGGATTGCTGTAACATGTAAGTGATCGTGGTGCACCACCACGGTAAAATAAAAGCCACCACACATCGAGGATAAAGGTTATTTTTTCAGAAATACATGTTAAAAAACAATGTAACGCATATAGAATGTTTATCCTACAAATTATGTTAGGCAGGGGTCACTTCTTTTTGGGCTGTTACAAAGATTCTTCCTTCCAACTAGCTTTCGATTTATAACACAGGATACAGCTTTATAAGAGCAGCCATCTTCTGTCACCCTTAAGCTCTGCTCTCTCCTGTTTATCCATCTGTCTCTTTAAATTCAAATGAAAAATACTTTATTAATCCCAAAGGAAAATTAAAAGCTGGTGTAACTCATATCATGCAGGGTCCTTCAAGGGGTCCTTGTATTCCAAGGTACTTATAGTTCTCTTGAACATCTGTTATTCTCCCTTCTGGGACTGCAATACCCTCTGTGTGGATTACCTTCCCTCTCTTTGTCACCATCCAGCCACATTTGTCCAGCCCGAATGACATTCCGATGTCCCTACTGTAGATCCTGGTGGTGTGGATCAGCAAGTCAATGTCTCGATCACTCTTAGCATACAGCTTGCTGTCACCCACGTACAGAAGGTGGCTTATAGTGGCCCCATTTCTGAGTCGGTCTCCAAAGCCAAAGTTGTTGATTATTTGGCTGAGGGGATTCAGACCTATGCGTAACAGCAGACAGAGGATCTCCTTGGTTTATTCCACATTTGATGAGATTTGTGCAATTGGCTCCAAGTTGGGCTCAAGGGTAGTTTTCCACAGCCTCATGGAGTAAAGACTGTCAATGAAGACTGTCAGAGTGCTGTGGACCTTGTACAGCTTCAGGTATTCTAGGATCCATGTGTGTGGATAAGCTTTTTTGTAGTCAATCCATGCAGTGCACAGGTTTGTTTGTCTGCTTTTGTAGTCTTGGGCAATTGTTTTGTCAACCAGCAGCTGGTGTTTGGCTCCTCTGGTGTTTTTACTCATGTGTTTCTGGGCCTCTGTCATGTGTTGATCTGTGTGCCCACTTATTTTAGCCGCTATGATGCCTAACAGCTTCCATGTTGTGGAGAGACAGCTTATTGGTCGATAGTTGGTAGGGGCCGTCCAGTTCTGGGCGTCTTTCATTATCAAGACTGTTCTGCCTGTGTCAGCCATTCTGGGTGGGTCGCATTCGTCAGCAGTTGGTTCATTTGTGCTGCTAGGCGTTCATGGAGAGAAGTCAGCTTCTTTAGCCCATAGGCTTGGATCATTATATATGGGTCTGGTGCTGTCCAGTTCGTCATACCTGAGAGTCTTTGTTGGAGGTCTGCCATTGTGATGTTCATAGGACTTTGTTCAGGGAAATTACTGTGGTCTGCTCTTAGATCCATTAGTCACTGTGCATCATTGTTGTGTGATGCTTCTTTCTCCCATATACCTTTCCAGTATTGCTCAGGCTCTTGCGTTGGTGGGTTGGCTTGTGTGTTATTACTAAATTGTACACTTTAGCTGATTCAGTGGAGAAAAAAGCCTGTTTATTGTTCTGGCTTCTATCTCTTTTGTGTATCTCTTCAGTCTGGCAGCCAAGGCTTGGAGTCTTTGTTTGGCAGATTGCAGCGCCTCAGGTATGGCCATATGTATTTCTGGGGGATTCCCTTACTGGATGCACCCTTCTGGAGTTCAGAAAGGCTCCATCCAAATACCCTTAATAATAGCTTCTAGCTCTTGTTCCTTGACCTTCCATGGGATCAACAGGAAAGGAGCTTTGAAATGCTGTGCCGAATTTGGACAGCCTTTAACTCCAACGTCATTATGTGACAGAAACGCTCATTGATGATGCAAGTCAAATCCGGGCCTACAGCCTTCTGAAAATGAACTACAAAGCGCTCGCTCTCTTCTCTCTGGACATTTTTGTTTATTTCCATGAGGGAGCTGTGCTGATACGTCATGGCGCACAAAGGATTGCAGGATACATAAAGTGTTCTTAGTGCCGCTAAGAGATGTCGGTAGGTTCCTTGGCAACACTAACCACGGAAAGGAGCATTCAGGCTACTTTTTCAACATCCTTCCTTACTGACTGCACTATTTGGACAACACTTATCATGGCAACCACTGATGCACTTCCACTTTGGCTAAAGAGTCCTTTGCTCTTTTAGGGTATTTCAACTGACCCACAATTTGCTTTCTTTCGGTGTTGCCTTGATTTTCGCTTCCAACCTTCTCTTCCATGGTGGACATTGTCCATTCTGGCCACTCTTAACGTTACCTTTCCCAAACATCTCAAGGATTACAGACCACCAGGGCCTGCAATGAATTTGCTAACTACTTTACTGAGAAAATCCTAAAGATTAGAGGGACAGTTTTTACATCCAAATCAACTCCAGAACCAAAGCTGTATCCAACTGGAACTTACCTTGACAAAATGTCACATTTCAGCCAAATAAACTACAAAAGCTTACAGGAGATCATTCAGCAGCTAAGTTCCTCCTCCTGGTGCCTTGATGTTCTACCCACAGTTTTCTTTAAGAAAGTTTTGCCTGTCATAGTGTCTGACTTGACTCAGATAATAAACACGTTCCTTCTGTCAGGTGTTTTCCCCTAGTCCCTAAAAACAGCAAATATCAAACCACTGCTGAAAAAGAACAATTTAGACAAACTACTACTCCAGAACTACAGGCCTATCTCAAACCTCCCCTTTGTCAGTAAGATTATTGAAAAAGCTGTATTTCAACAATTAAACACCTTATTAACAATGACCGGCCGCTTTGACGTTTTCCAGTCTGGTTTCTGTGCTCACCACAGTACAGAGACCGCCCTTATCAAGGTGTTTAATGACATCCATATAAATACAGACTGTGGAAAAACCACAGTGCTGGTTCTGTTGGACCTCAGTGCAGCATTCGATACTGTCGATCGCTCCATCCTGTTAGAGCGCTTGGAAAACTGGGCCGGCCTTTCTGGTACAGCTCTCAACTGGTTTAAATCCTACTTAAAGGACAGGAATTTTTTTGTATCAGTAGGTAACTTCACATCAGAGATGACAAAAATCACATGTGGGGTTCCCAAAGGGTCCATCCTGGGTCCCCTCCTGTTCAATATATACATGCTCCCTTTAGCTCAGATCATAAAAAACAACATCAGCTACCATAACTATGTGGACGACACACCGCTCTACATCACCAGGTGACTATGAACCAGTTCAGGCACTGAGTAGATGCCTAGAAGAAATCAATGCATGGATATGCCAAAATGTTCTTCAATTGAATAAAAACAAAAACTGAAGTAATAATCGTTGGACCAATAGAGGAGAGATCAAAAGTTAGCACACAGCTTCAGCTAAAAACTACTGATCAGGCACGAAATCTGGGAGTAGTGATGGACTCAGACCTGAACCTCCAAAAGCATCTAAAGACAAGTACAAGGTCAGCTTTCTATCACCTGAAGAACATTTCTAGACATTAACTGGTCTCTGTGTTGGTTACAATAGGGATTGTACTTAGTGCTGTATTCAAACCATCTAGGAGATTCTCTTGAGGTTACTTCCCCTAGCTGACTGTGTGTCTTGGTTCCCCCTTGCTGTAGCATCCACCTAAGTTTCTAGTTGTGAAAGCAGCTAGCCATTTGTGGATATGGGAACACTGAGCTCTCATGAGGGAAGGAAAACTGACATGTATTCAGATTTATTGACTAACATTTTACAAATCTGGACACCTACACATAGGTTTTCATTTACAGTTATCTTACCCCATATTCCCCATTATGATAACAACTGAATCTGGATGTCTAAATGCTGGGAGTTGCAGTCATGTGATTGGCAGATTTAATTGTTTTATCAGGCTATCAAGTACGTGTGCCTAATAAAGTGGCTTGTGTATTTTTCAGCAGCAGTGAATACAGAACCCGTAAGTGCTTGCATAACTTGCCTCAAGGTTTTTTGATGTGAAGGCAACATTTGGAAGAAGGAATATGTGAATGTCCAGAAATATCAAGGAAAAGAGGAAATGTAGAATTTATGGTTTTACTAGTTCTTATTCTTTATTGGGTCCAACTAAAAAGTTTCTTCTCTGACAAACGCAAAAAAAATCAAATTAACTCAAAACTCAATGTGAGAATGTTTAATAACATTCTGTTCCTAGATGTTCTTAATTACACAACTTCTGTTGGGTTACTTAAAAAAACAAAAACAAAAGTAAGCTCATTCCTGAAGCAAAGAGTCAACTCATGCTAGAATCTGGAAGAGATTTCACTGTCAGAAATACATGAAAACACATGTCAGACTTGCTATATAAGGTTTTACCTGCTAATTTATCATTACCTGGGTCCCATGGCATGTCCTCCAGGTAGACTGTAGAATCTACTGCCCAGTTCTGTTTCAGTTCCTGTGCTGGAGAACAGTCAGAGGTATGACTTTAGTATTAAAACAGTAGTAGACTAACCAGATGGACACACATCATCAGAAACGCATCCGACATAAACAGTTAGATGAAACCAAAACACAAACCTTCTCCCCTCAGAGAAAGCTTTGAAAACGGGCAGTAGATGGGTTCCCTTACATGAAAATGACCCATGCTACGCTGCCAACGTGTCAACCAAGTGGCAGAAGAACAAGCAAAAGGACAGTTTAGCGTTTTAGAAGTAAGGTTGTGTTAACAGATCATTGACAAGACTGAACTTCAGCGGACCGATGTGCAAAACTCCTGAAGTTCGCAGACGACACCACTGTCGATGGTCTGATCAAGGACAGTGATACGCTGTACGGAAAACTTGGCCAGCATTTCAAAGACTCGCTCCGTCCCTTCAGGCTTTTGCTTTGTGGATCTGGCAATCTGATACCACCATCAACTTACTCTTATAACGATCTTGTGATACGTTATCTAAAAAAGAAAAATACGTCAAGAACTCGTCGTTTCCTCCGTTTGTGCCCGCTAAGTGTTCGCCTTCCAGTCCGGCGAGCATGCGCGAAAAACCTGGATGAAAACAATAGCAGTGAACTGGTCTATAAGCGACACTACAGCCACCAACTACGCACCTAGAAGGCATTTTATTGTGGACTTAGCTTGGCGATTTTTTTAAAAGCGCTTGCTCAAAGTAGACATGGATCAGCAGATTTGGTGTGTGAAAGAAGATACTGGAAAACATCGTTCGCTTCGCGCATTCTCGGTGTTCTTGAACTGATGTCACACGTTGGAAATGGACGATCGTAAACGAAGGCAGCACTCAAGCGTGGAATACCACAATCGGTGTAAAAAATGCGCAATATTTTATATTTAAACTTAATTTGAACACTTTTGATACATGAATATTCAAAGTTTACCTTGTTCTTGAAGTTATTCAACGGTTTTCAGGATTTTTTTCAGTCCAAAAGTTAGACTAACAGTCCCAGAGTATGGAGGAACAAGTCTACCATAATTAAAAATAAATACAGAAATAAATAAATGCTCAATAAATAAATATGCATACAATTATGTGCCACCAAAAATATAATAAACAAATAAATGTAGGTAGAAAATAAATTATACAGTAAGACAAAATGTATATATCTCCTTTAATTAGCCACTTTATTTATTAATTACTTATTTTTTTAAGTATTTATTTATGTGCATGTTATAATATTTTTGTCTGTTTTTTTCTTTCTTTGTATTTTTTTGCCCTATTTATTTCTCCGATGCTATTTATTTCTGCCTGTCCTTTTTACATTTCTGTTTGTCCTTTTTACATTTCTGTTTGTCCTTTTTACATTTCTGTTTGTCGTTTTTACATTTCTGTCTGTCCTTTTTACATTTCTGTTTGTCGTTTTTACATTTCTGCCTGTCCCTTTTGCATTTCTGTATGCATTTCTGCCTCATTATGCAAATGAGAGGGGCTGTGTCTTAAGGGCTCAACTTCTTCCCATTGGTTGGTTAGCATTTTTACTGCATCGGTCAATCTACATGGCTTTTCCCCGCACTAAAGCATTGTTTAGTAATTTCAAACTCAGCAGGCAGACGTTCAGTGTCCGACCTCTTAAGGGAAGCTGCTAATAGACTGGAAGAATTAGAACGCTGTACATTTGGGATCTGAAATGTTTTTCGGTGGTTTCAGATTCGGCTTTCCAGATCAATAACTCATCAGCAGATGATTTATTCTACAAAACAGACACCTCTCCGCAACCACCGCAAGGCAGACACTGAGCTACAACCGTAGTTTCCTCAAAACGAGTCCGTGGGCCAGAATCTGTGGGACGTCTCCTTAAGAACGTTCGTATGAACTGTCAGGGGGCAACTTTCTTGCACTTGGATAAGTTGCTACACATAGCAGTGATCTCAAAACACCAATGTTCCCACGTTTTCACTTGCACATTAATAAGTTATTGCTGATAAAAAATCTAAACGGTTGCGCTCCGGTCCGTTTGGTCACGTGATTCGATTTTTGCTGCTCAGCCAATCAGATCGCTGTATTGTCAGCTGGGTGCGTCAATCTGTATGGTGTTGTGAACATTTGTTTCCAGACGAAGAAAGCCCAATAATAGTATTTTCTGGCGCCAGTTGGCAAAGATCTTGATGGCAAGGAAAAAGAAATAGCCCAGACCATCCATCATCCATTTTCTAACACGCTTATCCCTGCTGGGTTTGGATCGGTGCCGATCTCCAGCTGTCAATGGGCGAGAGGCTGTCACGAACCAGAGACAGATGGACCCAGTATTCAACCAGACAAGCAGAGGTTAGGTGAAAGAACATTTATTTACAAAAATGCAAAAACAAAAACAGGCATCAGGCCAAAAAGGGGAAGAATGTGTCTAATAACCAAAAATAACAAAAAGCAGTCACAGATGAAACTATCTACAAAACAGAGGACAGGCTAACTCAAAAATCCAAAGATAGGTCTGATCAGGAAACAGGCGGGCAGAATAAACTCAAGCAGTGGTCAGTTAAACAGGCAAATAAACGTGGAACAGGGAATGCTGGACAAGACTCACTGATAGGGATTGGAAAGACAAACAATGATGTGGCAGATTGCAGGTGGCAGAGGCAGGTATAAGTAAGGGAGTGATCAGGTGAATGGAGTGAAACTAATTACTGACATGGGTGGAGCTAATCGGAACAGGGAAGTGCTTGGGAGTAAACTGAAGCCGATTGGATGGTGACTGGTGAAGGGGAGTGACAGGAAGACAAAAGAATGCTGGCAGGTGAACTGAATTTAGACTGGTGACAGAAATGGTCTGAGCAGGCCGGATAAACTTATAACCTAAAACAAAAAACACTAAGACAGAACCAAAAATAGAAACTGAACTTAAGGCAGGAGAATGAAGTAATTAATCCAATACAAACAAAAACTATAACCAAACCCAAATCATGACAGAGGCGGGGTTTAAACTGGACAGGTCGCCAGTCCATCGCAGGGCAGAAATAGCCCAGTCTTTTGCTCATTTTGCTGTGATATCACCAAGACCTGCTGCGCTAGGATAGCACAGCCAAATGACTTATCCCCGGCAGAATTTGGATCCCCTGCGTCGGGAGTGCATTCAGCTGGAAGAATGAATCCAGTCAACTCCGCCTCATTTCCAACCGGCGTGGAAATGAAGATGTTTTACTTTTCTTAACGAAATATAGCAATGGTGTCGTTACATTATCGTTCAGTTAGTGGGTTAAAACTGAAAATGTAACACTTGTTAGTACGATTATAAGGGATTGCTATGTCGGTTAAAACTCGATTGATCACTCAATATAACACGTTATGAGAAAGAAAACGGCTCTGTGGTCATTTCCACATGTGTCACAAAAATATTAGCTTTGTTATTAGATTGTCGCATGTCTGTCTGCTTAAACCAAAAATCCACCTTCATGAGTCCATCACAGCTGTCTACTTGTTCGTCCTTTTTCTTTTTCTTTTTTGGTAGCTAGACCCGCATGAATAGATCATATAAAGCGGATTTCACGTGTGATCAAATAAACACTGAATAAAAGGTACAGCCAAAATTATCAGATTTAATAAGATTTTAATTCAACCAAGAACCATTAGAATGTGATGTTTAAAAATATTTAGACTTCACAAAGCTGAAGGTTAAAACTTTTATTGCTTTCAAACACTCTCCCGACTCAGGGGATCCAAATTCTGCCGGGGATAAGTCGTTTGGCTGTGCTATCCTAGCGCAGCAGGTCTTGGTGATATCACAGCAAAATGAGCAAAAGTCTGGGCTATTTCTGCCCTGCGATGGACTGGCGACCTATCCAGTTTATACCCCGCCTCTCGCCCATTGACAGCTGGAGATCGGCACCGATCCGAACCCAGCAGAGATAAGCGTGTTAGAAAATGGATGATGGATGGTCTAGGCCATTTATTTTTCCTTGCCATCAAGATCTTTGCCAACTGGCGCCAGAAAATACTATTATTGGGCTTTCTTCGTCTGGAAACAAATGTTCACAACACCTTACAGATTGAACGCACTCAGCTGACAATACAGCGATCTGATTGGCTGAGCAGCAAAAATCGAATCACGTGACCTCTCGGACCGGAGCGCAACCGTTTAGATTTTTTATCAGCAATAACTTATTAATGTGCAAGTGAAAACGTGGGAACATTGGTGTTTTGAGATCACTGCTATGTGTAGCAACTTATCCAAGTGCAAGAAAGTTGCCCCCTGACAGTTCATACGAACGTTCTTAAGGAGACGTCCCACAGATTCTGGCCCACGGACTCGTTTTGAGGAAACTACGGTTGTAGCTCAGTGTCTGCCTTGCGGTGGTTGCGGAGAGGTGTCTGTTTTGTAGAATAAATCATCCGCCGATGAGTTATTGATCTGGAAAGCCAAATCTGAAACCACCGAAAAACATTTCAGATCCCAAATGTACAGCGTTCTAATTCTTTCAGTCTATTAGCAGCTTCCCTTAAGAGGTCGGACACTGAACGTCTGCCTGCTGAGTTTGAAATTACTAAACAATTCTTTAGTGCGGGGAAAAGCCATGTAGATTGACCGATGCAGTAAAAATGCTAACCAACCAATGGGAAGAAGTTGAGCCCTTAAGACACAGCCCCCCCTCATTTGCATAATGAGGCAGAAATGCATACAGAAATGTAAAAGGGACAGGCAGAAATGTAAAATCGAGAGACATAAATGTAAAAACGGCAAACAGAAATGTAAAAAGGACAGACAGAAATGTAAAAACGACAAACAGAAATGTAAAAAGGACAGACAGAAATGTAAAAACGACAAACAGAAATGTAAAAAGGACAGACAGAAATGTAAAAACAACAAACAGAAATGTAAAAAGGACAAACAGAAATGTAAAAACAACAAACAGAAATGTAAAAAGGACAAACAGAAATGTAAAAAGGACAAACAGAAATGTAAAAAGGACAGGCAGTCCATCGGAGAAATAAATAGGGCAAAAAAATACAAAGAAAGAAAAAAACAGACAAAAATATTATAACATGCACATAAATAAATACTTAAAAAAATAAGTAATTAATAAATAAAGTGGCTAATTAAAGGAGATATATACATTTTGTCTCACTGTATAATTTATTTTCTACCTACATTAATTTGTTTATTATATTTTTGGTGGCACATAATTGTATTCATATTTATTTATTGAGCATTTATTTATTTCTGTATTTATTTTTAATTATGGAAGACTTGGTCCTCCATACCAGAGGACCCAGGTTGATAATGGATATTAGGAACAATCCAACAACATCTTCCTCTTTTATCTTTTGTAGAAATGTGTATAGACATATTTTTACAAATAATTATTTATTTTTTCCCTTTTTGTATATTTGAACTTAAAATATCTTCATTGAGAGCAAAGTGGAACCGAAGTAAACTTTGTAAATTAAATGCCAAACATGGCAATAAAAGTTTATTCCGATCTTGGCTATGTGCTTAAGGTCACTGTGTTAGACAATGAATAATCGCTTTAGTGTGGGGTAATTTTTATTTGTAATGCACTTTACATTTCCAAGAAATCTCAAAGTTCTAAACTTGATAGAAAAGGCCCGATCTTCCCATGGTCCGGAATTGAGTCCGGGGAATGTGTAAAGGGTCAGTGTTCTATGAACAGAGAGTGTGTGAAGGACAGTAAAGGGTTAGAAACTCTTAAATAACATGTGACATTACCATGCAGGTACTGCAAGGTAAGCAGAGAGATTTCCACTCTCGAGCAGGCTTTTAGAATCTTACTATATTTTGCTGCTTTCATCTTACCCTCTATTCAGAGTAGTTCCTCAGGTTGTGAAACCGAAAAATATCCCCACAGCATGATGCTACTACCACCAAGCACCTGAGTACATAAGAAACAATTTTTTGTCAAACTGTAGAATTTTGTTTTTCCTGGTCTATTTAGCTAGTCGCTCAATGCAATTGATCAAATTTTCTCAATGAGTAGACCGGGCAAGGGAGAGCCCTCGTGCCCCGACGGGACATTTGCAGCTGGATACACTTTAGACTCCTTTCAGCAGGGGAGAATTATGTGTCTGTCAATTTTCTCGATCAAGCATGTTGAAGATGCGTACATAACTAGATTTATGATAACAGGATTTCTGCTTTTTGGAGCTGGCGGTTACCTGGCATATCGTCACATTTGGAAAATCTCAGCAGCTGTTCTGGCCATGGTGAGGCTGCCGGGAATGTGTGAAGGAACTAGCCAAACACAAACCTTTACACAGAGGTCTGTAAACTACTTGTTTAAAATCCTTGTTTAATTTATCCTCTGACAGACACAGTCTACAACAAGACCTTTTATGTATAAGTTTGTTCCATTTCAATTCCAATCAGCTTGATTGACCACAGGTGGACTCAAATTACATTAGACAAGCATATCTGCCTCAGGTCGGCAGACAGGTTACTGTTGGTAGTCCCGAAGCCAAAGAGGAAGATTAGCTGGTGAGCAAGCGCTTTCAGTTGCTGCCCCTGCAAATCAGACGGGCTGACTCACTTGCCGTTTTTAAATCTTCTCAAAAGGTGGAAAGGGTATTTATGTATCTTATTTGTTTTTAATCAGTGTACAGCACATTAAAAACAACATTGTTGACCAAAGTGCTTTATAAATAAAGTTGGATTGTATCTAAAGGATGACCAGGAGAACCCAAACAAGCCTGAGTGGCATACCTAAGGCTGTGAATATTTATGAATGCATTTTTTTGTAGACTTTCCATTTTGGACTAATTTGGGTAGAATTTCCACAAAAAAAGTTTTATGATGTTAGTATGAAGCTTTAATTTAAATTTAAATTTAAATGCTTTAATTCATTTTGGAATAATGCACCAAAACATAATTGTGAAAAGGTGAAGTGCCATGTGTAATTTCTAGCTGCACTGTGTTTATATGAACAGACGGGTTGTGAACATTGATAGAGGGGAGGAAAATGGACAGACTGAGGATTAAAAAAATGGACAGGTGAAAACACAGATGTTCACACCGTTTTTTTTACAATTCACTCTTGAGGAAACAGTGATTATCAAGTTGTACAGTTTGATAGTGATAAATACTTTGAAGCACTAATAATGTATGCTAAATTTGGTGCAGGTTTTAATTAGCTTCACACTAAGGTAAGAATAATGGCTGCTAAACTAGTGATAATTTGCACTATAATCAATGGTGAGGGGCAGCACAGTAGTGAGATCTTTAGCACTGGTGTGTCTCACCAGGAAGTAGAAATGTCCCTGGTTTGAATCAGAGAAGGAGTGGGGGTGAACTATTGTAAGGATTATCTGGGCTTTGTGAATATAAGATTGTGCAATTTACATTCAGACTTCCATTGTGATATTTACCAGAAATAAAAAGATTAACAAACGATTGCTTAAGTCTGTGGAGTACTGGGTAACAATATTCCTCAATTATTTAAGCTCCTTATACAAAATTATTTGATCCGTCTTTATTCATACCAACCAAACCATGTGTCATCCCATACAGAAGTGCACCACTGAGCAATCTTTGATAATGTTAAATAAATTGTAGAAATATTGCAAGTGTTATTGAGTACAGAATTACACATGATAAAGGTAAAAAGAATTCTGTGTTTTTAACTTTATGAGGACAAATGATTTGATCCAAATGCCAGAATGGATCAGAAACAGATTCTAAATGTAATAAAATTAAAACTGAATAAGGTTATTTTCATGGTTTGAGTTTTGTCTGGCTTCTTTTCCTGTTGTTTTTCGGTTCATCCTCCTGTCACTCAGCTCACCCTCCCTCTGCAACTAGTCTCACCTGTTGGACACTAATTAGTCAGGATTCTCATTACCTGTCAGGCTCCCTTTATAAGCTCACCTCAGTTTGTTCTTCGTTGCCAGCTCTTAAGTTCAGTTACTCCAAGACATGCCTGTCTGCTCCTGTCCTCCCGTCTTGGTTCCCGTCTCGTCAGTTTAGTTCCTGTTTTGCGGCGCTGCTGGTTCTGTTCCTACGTCTTCGTCTTCTGGTCTCTGGTTGTACTCCTTTTTCTGCAGCAGCCTAGCTCTCCCATGTCTGGACTATCAGCTCCGCTCTGTACCTGCCGGCCAGCTTCTGCACCCTACAACTCGGCTCGGTAATCGACTCTGGTTCTTCATGTCATCCATCATCCACCGTGTGCAAAAAAACTCTCTTCAACCAGCTCTGTGTGTGCGTGCTGTGTCTGGTATTTGCTAAGGTTCTATCTATGCTTTGTCTTTGTAAAAAGAAATAATAATTATAATGTACCAACAGGAATTTGTCATCCTAAGCAAGGACAAAGTCTTTGTGACAGATAACGGCTCCAACGTAACAGCAGCTTTCAAGGATTAAGTCAGAATCTCCTTTGCTAGCCATAATGTCAACTTGATCTTAAAATATGTATTTGACCACTTGGATGCAGACAACCCAGCCCACATTAAGATAATAAAACTCTTTAGGGACACAAAGACTCTTGTCACACACTTCAAGAGAGCAGGGTAACAAAACATTAAATCTCTTCTTGTATCTAATTATGAATCCATCCATCCATCATCTTCTGCTTATCCGGGGTCAGGTCGTGGGGGTAGCAGCTTCAGTAGGGAGGCCCAGACGTCCCTCCCCCCAGCCACTTGGGCCAGTTCCTCCCGGGAAATCCCAAGGCGCTCCTAGGCCAGACGAGAAGCATAGTCCCTCCAGCGTGTCCTAGGTCTCCCTCTGGGTCTCCTCCCGGTGGGACGTGCCCAGAACACCTTACCAAGGAGGCGTCCATGAGGCATCCTAACCAGATGCTCGAGCCACCTCAACTGGCTCCTCTCGACGTGGAGGAGCAGCGGCTCTACTCGGAGTCCTCCCCGGATGACTGAGCTCCCCACCCTATCTCTAAGGGAGAGCCTAGACACACTACGGAGAAAACTCATTTCGGCCGCTTGTATCTGGGATCTCGTTCTTTCGGTCATGACCCAAAGCTCGTGACCACAGATGAGGGTAGGAACGTAGATCGACCGGTAAATTGAAAGCTTTGTCTTTTGGCTGAGCTCTCTCTTTACCACAACGGACCGGTACAGTGCCCGCTTCACAGCAGATGCAGCACCAATCCGCCTGTCGATCTCCCGCTCCATCTTCCCCTCATTTGTGAACAAGACCCCAAGATACTTAAACAAAATTATTTTTTCCTAAAAGACAAACAAAAAGAGCTGGACCAGTCATTGAAGCAAGCTGTGGAGACAAGGTGGAATACCAGCCTAACAATGCTCCAATCTGTTAATGATGCTCTGAGGTCTGGTAAGCTGCATGAGATCCTGCTCCGCCAAATAAGCTCTGTTACCTAAACAACATAGATTGCAATGTCCTTGAGAACATCATCAAACTCCTGAAACCTTTTGATGAGGCTACCAGACACCGCTCTACTGAGCAGACACCTACCCTTCACCTTGTTCTCCCAACTAAGGCGACTCTACAGAGGGGTCTGTCGATCCAGGATGGAGACAGTGCGGTTATGAAAGAGGTAATACAATACATTAGTGATTTTTGTTGTTAAGGTGGTGGTGACTGATGTTGTTGACAGGAGCTTGGCACTACCCAGTAACAGACAAATAAACAAGAAAATAATTATGTGTTTGATGTTGACCAACACAAAGTTTAGGCTAATTATTGAATAAATTCACAACTGCTCCATGAGTAAAGTCAAGCACATTGCCTGTCTGCTAAGAACTCCATAATAATGATGTTGCATATATTATCATGATGATATCAATGCATGTATCATTATCTGATTTCCCTCCGCCTTCCATCGCTGAAAGTGAAGTTAACCCAGGCAGTGGAGTTGAAGTTCAAAATCCACCAGTACCTTAAACTAGCCACAGCTTTCTAACCTAGTTTAAGGAGTTTCTTGAGGAAAACTATCTCTGTATGAGGAGGTCATCAACAACCTGGCAGCACTCAGAAACATCAGGGACAGAGGAGAGGGTGACTAACACTAGCATGTACATAGCACTCACAGGGCAAAAGGAAATAGCTAGATGCCTTTTTATTTTGGGCAAACATTCTCACATACACACACACACACGTGTGTATTATCTAATAGGTCATGTTTAATATAGGTAAGACCTGTGTTAGACGAATATATACTTTTTGGACCACGAACAACTATATTGCAAATGGCAATGTTCCATAACAATTTATCTTTTTGCCCTGAAAGGTCACCCCCGTCCAGCTCATCCACAAAGCCACAGACGTGAATAACTTCTTTGCAATATGTGTCGTAGAGGAGGAGATGAAGAGGACAGTGGCATTGTGAAATCACGGGGTCACCAATTGGTCCTCCAGTATATGACTGGCTCCAACTGGACACCCTTCCAATCTCTTCCTGACTTCTGGAAAGAACAGTCAGGTGGGCAAGTAGTACCAGTTGCCAAGAGGCTGCTAGCAACCCCAGTAACGAGTACTCCTTCTGAATGGAGTTTCAGTGCTGCTGGAAGACTCAGGAGACATTACACCCTCAATCCAGAGAATATAGATACACTCTTGTTCCTACAAAGCAATATATGTTGTTCCTGGACTCATTATCCAAGAATGTGTTTAATGTTCAATGAATGTATCGGTTCTGATAGTAAACCCTAATTATTTTGTGGATATTTTCTTGCAAATGGACAAATACCAATATGCTTGTACCATGTCCAACTTTTCTTTTCACAAAACTGAGTTTTTGAACCATTGAGGTACATTATCTAAATTGTGAAAGTAATGCCTTTAGGAACTTTTTTGTTAATAGAGTATAGATCTCTTGCTAGCTGCATTTTCCTTTAGTTTCAGCAATTTGAAACAAAAGTAACATCCTTGTTCAAAGGAAACAAATTATTAAAAGGCTACATTGTACATTTTGTTTATTCAACTAAGATAGACATGGTCTGTTTCCTTGTTTGTTATTTTATTATTTATTATTATTATTTTTACTTTAACTGGCTAAAAACAGGAACTTAACTGACCCTTCATAGAAATCCAGGTTCAATGTATTGCCAGAAGACTTAATGAAGTAAACAAAAATGGGAGTGGCACAGGAGCGGGAGTAATTTTACCAGGAGAGGGATGGGACAGGAGTTTTCTTCTGTGGGAGTGGGACGGGACAGAAGTGAAAATTCATTCCCGTGTCACCATCTAATAGGTACCTTTCACAGTTGAACCGATACGGTACCTGGGAATCGATACCAGTACTTAACAGTGCCTATTTTCAGTACTTTTAGAGTCTTTATTAATAAACTCATTACTACATAAACACATACATTTTTCAATTAACATATTTATTTCTCAATATATAATCTAGGTTAGATCTAGACATTAACTGTATTAAATAATTTAGGAATTTTAATACATTGCCTGAATCCACAGCACAAAACAATTTTTTACCAATACAAAAGTTATCAAGGAAGGAAGGAAGCAAGGTAGGTAGGCTGGCTGGCTGTGAGACAAGGCTTAAAGAAGTTTGAATGGGCTCACAGCAGTGGTCGCCGCTCTCCCAAGACAATAACGTCGGATCGATTGTTGCTTTCAGAGGAAGTCACCAAAAACAGAAAAAAAGTCTGTAGAGTTTTCGCTGGTTGATCTGAAAAGTTGCTACATATAGTGAGAAATTCGCTAAATTGACTGCAGTGACCAGGTGCTTCCTCAGAATAGAAGTTTTCCTGTCACTGGCCTTGTACCTCACAAAAATTGCAGCGAGCGTAATCTACAACACATTTTGAAAAGTGGATCCATACTATCGTCCGCTTTCTATCAGCCCTGCTTGCTTTGTTTACTGGACCAGTGGCTACTACTGTCATTATGCTCTTCTGCATTCAAGAGCAGGGTACCATCATACATCCTGTACAGATTTGTACAGAGTGCCCCTCAATGGAGACACCTCCCCAGGCCACCACTGACCCACCACCAAACCGATCATGCTAAACAATGTTGCAGGTAGCATAATGTTCATTGAAGCTTCTCCAGACCCTTTCACTTCAGTCAAGAACTCTGAGTGAACCTGCTCTCATCTGTGAGCAGAACAGGGTGTCAGTGCAACACTGCCAGTTCTGGTGTTCTCTGGTCAAACGGCAGTCAAACTCCACAGTGCCTGGTAGCGAGTACAAGGCCTACTAGAGGATATCTGGCAGCCCTCAAGAAATCTGGTTTTAATGGTTTAGTCAGAGACATTCACACCAGTAAACCCACTGAAGGTCACTTTGTGGAGTTCTGGACATATATTCATCCTGTTCCTCCTTGCACAAAGGAGCAGATCTCTGTCCTGCTGATGGGTTATGGACCTCCGATGGTCCAGTCCAGCTCTCCTAGACTGATTGCCTGTCTCCAGGAATCTACTCCAGGCTCTTGAGATTGCCCTGGGAGACCTTCTGCAAACCTTCTGGCAAAGGCCCATATTCATGCACCATCCTAGAGGAGTTGGACTGCCTGTGCATCCTCTGTAGGGTCCAGGTATCACCTCATGCTACCAGTAGTGACTATGACCCTGGTCAAATGCAAAACTATTGAAAATCTGGCCTAAAATAAGGAGGGAAAAAATTTCTGCGGTCTCCAACTGCAGAACCATTTGGTTCTACTCATTGTCGCCCATTTAGTGTCCCTGTTATTAGTTTTATTAAAAACAGAACAGCCAACACTGATTAACAACCCCCTCTACTGTTGATCTGACCAGATCAATACTCCACAAGTTTAACTGGCTTTATATTGCTGATTGAAAAGCGACCCTTTTATTCTTTTGAGCAGTGCATGTATGCGTCTTGAGTAAAGCCTAATGTAACAATAATTAAGAAATGTAAATTGAGATGCTAAACCTCACCTCTCCTTTGCATGTCATATTGTCTTCTTGTAGTCTGGTCACCAAGAATCTTCCAGGCTGCATCAATTTCAAGAAACTTCTTCACACCAGACTCTGACCAATGTTCATCTCCAAGACGGTCTGGATGGTACTGGACACACACACACACACACACACACACAAGGAAGACAGAGTTTCAGGCTAAAAAGAGAAAAACAGAGCAGTTTTCCCTTCACATTTGATGGTCAGTGGATTCAGTTCTGAATCCAAAGAGAAGGACCTCTGAGACATTGAGACCACAGAAACAAGCAGTGTCAAATGGACTTTCAAAAGGTTTCTCGGCTACACCACAAATACTTCACCAGTCAACAACCCCTCCAGCTAACAAAATGGGGTTGGTTGTGACCAAATACACATTGCTTGACCCAACTGTTTTCCCGTTCTAACTAAGGCTTTTTTTTGGCATAGGGACCCAGAGGATCCCAAACAACTTGCTCTCATGAGTTCTACAAAACATTCCCTCACACTTCCATGAGTTATTTGGAAATTCCAAATTATTCATTCAAATCTTGAAAATCTACCTTTCAGGGCAGCAAACAATAACAGCCATCTTTGAGCAATTATTGACCTTTCACTGACAGGATCCGGTATTATCATGCTGCTTCCTGTGGAAGTGTTGCTATTACGGTTCTGAGCATAATGACATTGGTTTAATAAATTCATCTCATTCCTTTGTATCAAGTGAGTAAATTAGGCTCCTTGATAAATACAAATGAGACATTCATGACTGATAAAAATAACATTCCTTTAAGAACACTGATGTGATCTGAACATATAACAAATATGTTCTTCTGATTTCTTTCGGTAATGAGCCAGGTTTTATGGGGCTCTTTGACTACAGCTGTAAAATAATTTTCATGTTCCGTGAGGAGCCGATGGAACAGGAAACTAGCTAGGAACCAACAGGGACTGCTGGATAAAGGAAACGCTCATTAGCCACCTGTCTCTAACAATACAGCTAATTTTCTTGTCAGGATTCAAGACATGTGACAAAATACTGGCAGAACATTAGCTCACCTCTTTCTGGAAAATAAAAAAGGTAAAATATATTATTTCTGACTTTACAGTTAACAGCAAAGTAGAATGTAGGAAAAATGGCTTCCCACCTACACTACAGAAATGTATAAATGGCATAAATGTAAAGGAGGAAGTCGGTTTCAGCTCAAATTGCCAGAGGTTTGTTAAAAATCATTGGTGAATAAACAGCATTATGAACGAGGGAATACTGAGCTACATTCCAAATGCTGAACATCTCTGAGTTCTGTTCAATCCATCATCTGAACACGGAGAAAGGATGAACCACCTGCAGCCCTACCAGGACATGGACGTCTACCTAGACTGACAGGCTGGGGAAGGAGAGCATTAATCGAAGACGCAGCCAAGAGGTCTGTAGTAACTAGCTGCAAAGATCCACAGCTCAGGTGGGAGAATCCATCTACAGGACAACTATTAGCTGTGCGCTACGCTGACCCGGCCCTTATGGAATAACAGGAAGATTGCAAAGTAAGCCAGAGGAAGACCTCTGCCGTTTGCCACAAACCATGTAGGAACACAGCAAACACGTGAAATAATGTGCTTTGATCAAAAGAAACCAGAATTTAACTTTTTGGCTTACATACTTTGTATATCAGAAAACTAACACTGTTGTCAACACACCATCACCATGGCAAAACATAGTGGTGGCAGCATCATGCTGCATGGATGAGTTTTTTCAACAGGGACAGGGAAGCCGGTCAGTGATGACGGGAAGATGGAGGGAACTACGTCTAGGACAAACCTGGAAGAAACCCTGGTAGAGCTGCAGAAGAGTAGAGTGGCAAGGAGGATGCCTTCCAGCAGAACAAACCACCATAAACACAGCCAGAACCAATGGTTTTGATCCAAGCATATTCAAGTAGGGCTGGACGATAATTCAATGACAATATATATTGACCAATAGACGTTTATCGATTATAGATAAAAAGGGTCAATAAGAAGTTCAATAAAATAAAGTTTTCTTTCCTTTTGCACTCTAGTCATGTAGGGGAGTTTTACAGTCATTACATCCTCCCAACCAATCACAAACGCAGACCCATGAATGCTCCGCCCCCTTTAGAACGGAGAGAGCAGTGTTCTTATTTTTAAACTTGAGGTTTTGAAAAACACTTGGTTGAATAAAGGATGGAGTTTGAATTCAGTGTACGTGTGTTCTGCATCTAAAAATAGGTTGCTAAGCCATCGTGTAAAATGGCCAGGGATGCACTTAAAATATATATATTTTTAATTGTTTTGATAATTTATGATATTCAAGTACTAGAAAAGCCAAGTCCAGCCTTTAAACTCCGTCTAATGTAACTGAGTTTGAGCCATTTTCCAAAGAACAATTGGCAAAGGGTTCAAGTCAGATGGCACCACCCCCAGAATAATATTAAACATTTAATATTAAATCAGGAGAGCTCTGCTTTATTTCCGTTTGGATGGAGCACCTTCCTCTGTGACCTGTTGAGCTTTAGATGCAGTGCATCAATGTTGTTTAGGTCTATTTTGGTTGGATGTTGAGGGTCTGAGTTTCTGGCAGCTTGGCTCCAGGTTTCTAGTTGGGGTCTGACTGATGCATATGATTGGTTCTATAAAGACGGGAAACGCTAAAAAAAAAAAAAAAAAAAAAAAAAAAAGCAGGGACCTGCTGGATGAGAAGACTCCAGCCTACTGCAGTATGCGCCTGTAAATCTGCTTTAAGATCATATTAAAATGCTTTAATAGTTGTCTTGAATCATGTCATCGCGTTGCTTGTCTTTTTTCCCCTACCATGAAGAATCACGGTTGGGAAGTCACAAAAAAGGGAGTAAAGCGGTGGACAGAATGCGATAATCTGGGGTTAAACTGAGTGGACAGGACCAGCGGGAGCGGTGTTCTCACCTTCAGAGCCAGCTGCTGGTATCTGTGTCTGAGCTGCTGCGGGGAGTCGGAGGGGCTGGCTCCGAGGACAGCATACAGGTCCTCCTGTTCCGGATCACACATTCCTGCAGACCATTTGCCTCCTTTCACCAGGACGAAGCGACGTTGGCTGCGGGCTCCGGAAGCGGAGCTTCTCGATAAACTGTCCCCGACAACTCCGCCTCAGAGCCGGAACCTAACTCGACCTGCGGGGTAAAGTACGTTCAGACCCGTGTTATCAGCCCCAAACACGAATTATACCCTGCTGTTGTTAAACCAACTTTAGCGGAAAACCTACAAAAGAGCCCAGAAATTATCAAGAGGAAGGCGGCATGTTGTACGTAGTTGTTTTGAATTCCGCGAAACGAACGCCAGGCTTTATAGTTCCGCTGACTGCGGTTAAAAAATAGTTTGGTTCCAGTCGAAGAGCATTCAACCCATTCAGGAAGGTTTGAAAAACAGATGTGAATATTTGTGAAAATTAGAATATATATATATATATATATATATATATATATATATATATATATATATATATATATATATATATATATATATATATATATGGATCATTTCAGAATGGCGGGTACATTTCACGTCTCCCACAAAAACCTTTGGTTATTTCCCCCTAAAAAAGTCTTTACTGGATCTGTTTTAATTAATATTGCTAATTATATTGAATGTTCACCAATAATAATGTTTGGTGAGTATTTTAGGCACAATTTACATATAAAATATTCATTGAATGATTCCCACCCCACCAATTATTGACTGTCTTCAGCTTGTGATTCACATGTTCATGTTGAATTAACATGAAATAATTCAGAATAATTTGCAGTTTTTTGTGCTAATTCTACAAATACTTATACAATCAGTTGCACAGAGTATTTATTTTCTGTAATACATGGGATTTCAACATTAAAAATATATATTGTTTATCTGTCCCTATGATCTGGTCAACTCTGTTATCACTGTTATAAAACCACATAAAAAACCCTACAGCATTCAAATAAAAATATGTGACCTGCACCCAGTGATGTCACTTCCTCTTGCAGAAAAGATTTGGAGGGAGCTATGGTATGTTAAACTTTCTCTCTCATTAATTTGTACAAAATGTTGAGAATACACCAACAGTAGATTAATTATATGTCAAATCTGTTACTATGATATTCTTGTGAATATGTCCATCATTTTTTTAAACAATTATATGATGAAAATTAATAAAATTATGGTTTTATTCATGATATGTGGTATCTGGTTTTAAGCTAGCACATGGAGTTAAAGCACAAAATGGTGGAAAATGTCAACTCTGTTATTGTCAACTCTGTTACATGTGTCACAAATTTTAATGATAACAGAGTTGACAGTGACTAACAAAGTCAGATGTTCCCAATCACTTCTAAGCATTTTGCTTTAGTTTATACATTTATTGTGGGTTCTGGGTAATTTTATTGTACAGGCAAGATTTCTGATATCGCTTTTCAGGTCAAGAAAATGTTATTATTTTTGTTCTTGTTAGGTGAAGATGAAGGTGTCAGCAGCAGAAAGGCAACGGCAATACAGGGCACGGCGAAATGCTGACCCTGAAAGGAGGGCAGCAAATTTGGAAAAAGACAGGGAGAGATGGAAGAAAAAGAGAAATGCAGGGTTAACCAGCACAGTGGCTAATCTGAGTGAATGGGAGCAGAGGCATACACAGAGGTATTGGAGAGAGGCTCAGCAGAGGTGTAGAGTAAGAAGGCAGAGAACTTTTGAAACACCTAACCTGACACCTGATGTATTTCGCTCCGCCTAGCTCCACTCACATACATCTGTTGGGCTGGGCCATATCAAAACTTCTTGCATATGATTGGATGAGCCACTTGTCTGTCATCTTTATCGACGTGCTATTTCAACCACTCAAGCTGAAGCTAACCTGTGATGCTGTGAGAGCGACGCAGGAAAATGTGTTTGCGGCTCTAGTGGCATGCGTTTTATTGACAGTGAGCTGACTGGAAGAGGGGGAAAGACAGGCGGCAAAGCGCCACGGGTCGGAGTCGATCCCGGGCCGATCGCGTTGAGGACTAAAGGCCTCCTAACATGGTTCATGCTAACTGCTAACCGCTCCGGGGCTCATCCGCGTCCGCTGCGTACGCTGCCTACGCGCCTGATATATTAAAGAGTTATTTTTGTTCTTTGACTATGTATTTTGGGAAAAACTGGTTAGTTTTAAACTAAGAGCAACATACATGCTCGTGCCTGTTATGTTGCTCACATAAAACTAAGAACCACATGTGTTATTGTGCTATTACTTGTTTTAACTTGTGGTGGGAACCTATGACAATGTGTTGTGGGAAAGACTGATTCTGTATTCTTATTTTGTTTGATTTGTTGTATGCAATATTATTTTGCTTCGCACACTGCTGAGGTGCTGGGAACGGTTGATGTTTTGGGAAACATGCTTAGGGAGGCAGGGCAGGTGTGGAGGGAGAGATGGCCACTCTTGCTCCACATCTGACTCTTTGTTTACAAGTATATAAAGAGGAGACTGCCCTCAGCCCGGTGAGTCTGCCGTGTGTTCGTGTGTGGAATACCGGCATCGTGAACGCTGATCTTAACCTAGGACTAAGGGCTCCCAGTTCGTGTCACTGGTAAGAGCTGATTCTGAGAATCTGTTGAGCGTCACGTTTTTTTGAAAGCTTGTTGCTTTATTGCTTGCTACTTTGCATGTGTGAAGAGCTAATTGTTTTGATGTGCTGTATTCTGTGGGGAATAATAATAAATGTGTGCCTTATATTCTAACAGAAACAGTGTTTGAGTCCTTATTTGTGTTTGCCGATCTCTCCCGATCCTGAAATAAACATTTCATAAAACAGCGCCCCGGAAAACAAAACTTGCCAAATCCGGTCGGGAGAAGGGCGAAAACATCGTTTCCACCAACAAAAGCCTTCAGAGGCGTTCTCTGATGTTCTTTTAATGAAACAATATTAGGTAGATAGGACAACACGGAAGAAATAGCAGCATCAATGTTAACGCTTGCTTCCTCGACGAGCCGCCATTGCTATCAAAACAGTCTCACGTCATGGTCGCGTCTCCACTACGTCATCTATGAAACTCCAGCCCTGCGTCCTGATTGGCCAGACCATAAAATTGGTTGGAGAAATCACTTTCTATGGGCGATGTCCCAGATGTATGTGAGTGAAGTTAGGCGGAGCGAAATACATCTGGCAGAGTCAGGTTATGAAACACCACCACCAAGTCCTGAACCAGACCCTGAACCACATACAACCAGGTTAGAACCCTTTGATGATGTCAGAATCATCTCACAACCAACCCAAGTGACAGGGCACCATGTTGAAACAGACAAAGAAATATGGGCTGAAATCGCCAGTGAATAATTTTTCAAGGGAGTAAAGGGGTGACAGTTGTTATTTTGTTGTGTTGTTATTGCTCAGATTGATGAATTTATAGATTTTAAGATGTTCTATGAAATATTTCTACATTTAAAAAGTTTTAATGTTAAAGTTTTTGGCCTTTTACGCATGGTTTGTCAACTCTGTTATTCATGTCAACTCTGTTCACATCACTGTCAACTCTGTTTCACCAAGTTTTGTTTAAAAAAAAATATAATAAAATATGTATTATTGTTGACAAATTAACCAGAAGCTGTGTCATAACTAACATTCTCACTACATGAAATTTCAAAGCATTTGGAGCTATATTTAGAGAAAATGCAAACTGTTTTGGTAACTTTCCAATTAAATGTGTCAATGGTTTTACTCCTGAAAAAAAGACTCTTTATCTTAGAAAACTTAAAGTTGAATTAGTGGATGTAAAGACAAAAGTCCTCTTTGGAAAGACATGGTTTTAAAATGTATTACATTTGAGAACTATAAATATTTACCCTAATTTGTCTGCAACAGAGTTGACAGATTTTACTGTTACTACGATGATTTTCAGATTATATATTTTAAATCTTACATGTTTAAGCTTGGCAAATGCTGGAAGTATTAAATTTAAAGTATTCTCTATGGGAATGAAAAAGGTTTTACTAAAATTTTTTTTAAAAAAATCATATTTTGTCTAAACTTGAAATGTACGCGCAATTCTGAAATGGGCCATATATATATAGACCCATCCTCCTCTGCCCGAGAACAGCAGGAGGAATCAGAGCCGGCAACTGACCCGCACAAACTACACTCAAACTGCTTCTGGAAATGAGTCCCAGACACAGCCAGGGAAATTGAATTCTCTTCAAAAGCCGGAATCCCTGAACCCCCACTCTGCTCAGGGGTCAGGATCCCTGGCCAGACTACCACTATTCCCATCTTGAGGGTATGAAAGAGCACCTTCACAAAACACCAGGTAAACAAACAAAACTGCTGTGGCTACCAAACACACTACCGCAGAGTAAAAAGAAATGGGGAAAAAATTACTTGCCAGTCAAACAGCATACAGTGTTCTTAAGGACAGACATTACCTTTGAGGAGATTAGTTTATGCAGTTTCTTAAGGGGGAATTACCTTTCAGCTCCAGCCATAGTCATGAGGCTACCAGGATAAAGCAAGGACAAATGAAAGCAGTTGAGGGGTCTTACCAGCTGTACTCAGCAACCTTGCATGCGAGAGGATGGAATGAATGAGATCCTGATGTCTATGAACTTGATGCCAGTAAGGCCACTGATTTCTGGGCTTGCATAAAATGTTTATCCAGCCCACTGATGGGTTTAAAACTGAAGCTTTTCCTGTAGTTGTCTGATGAGATGGTCTCCAACTTCTAATGCAGCTGCTGGTGCTGGCTTTGTCATCTCCTCCTGAAGGCTTTGCTCTAACATTTTCATGAGGGGAACACTTTGGAGGTAGAAACATTTTCCTCTGCAGACAGCTCAGCAGCGACATCATCAAATGGAGACAGTAAAGAAAGGTGCCCTCCAACAATGTTGAACTAGTCTGATGTTAATGAAGGGATGTCAGTTTGTTCATTCCTATAAATGAAAAAAAAAACAGTGAAAAATACAGTTCTTGATTAGCAAATCTAATGAATCTTAGATATGTTAGATTTACCTTACCTTATTGGGAGATATCAAGTCAAAATGTTTCCACACTGGTGAAATCCTCCTCTTCCTAGCTGGCTCCATCCTCTATCATCTCCTAACTCTCTTCAATCTCCAAGCTCTTCCTCTTACCTAAACTTTACAAACTGTCTCTAAACTATGGAAACTCTATCCAAACTTTACAATCCAATCTAGAAAAATCTATCCAAAACCTGAACTGACCACAACTCTGCCACAAGCATCCACTTTTCGACTGAACACTGACGATGCCTGTCAAAACTCACTGGCAATCTGAACCACTTCCCGAAGCCGTCACGTGGTACAGCTGGGTAGCGAGACTTCAGCAGTCGTCATTTTCAGCTCCTTCGCTAAGCCTTGATGCATCTTTTGCGGAAACGCACCTTTATTGTTGACACACTCTTCGAAGCTTCGGCTCATCTCATACCTTTCTGCCCCCCACAGTAAAATCACCCACCTGGACCCATTCAGAACTGCTCCAGACCCTGAGAAATCTACCTCCGACTCATGGTGTAGACTAATCATCTACACCAGTAAGCCTAACCTCTGAGATGTATTTACTACTCAGTTCAAGTATTCGGTCCTTTCACCTGGTTTCCCCTTTCCTCACAGTTTTTTCCATTCCCTGGCTCAATCCGAATACCCTTAATGAGTAGGGATTCTTTAGCCAAAGCAGAAGCGTGTCAGCGGTCACCATAATAAGTTATGTCCGAATAGTGCAGTCAGTAAGGAAGGAGGCAGGAAAAGGAGCCTGTATGCTTACTCTCACAGCTAGTTTTGCCTAGGAACCCTGCAGCGTCCCTTACTGGCGCTAAGAAGCCTTAAAGTATCCCACAATCCCCTCACAGAATCCAAGGAAGATGTCTGGAGAGAAGAGAACCCTCACTTTGTAGTTCAATTTCGGAAGGCGTTAGGCCCAGATTTGACTCGCATGGTCTATGTGCGTTTCCGTCACATAATTACGTTGGAGTTAAAGGCTGTCTGAATTCAGTACAGCAGTCTGAAATTCCTTTCCTCCCCACGATACAGTTCTGACTGTTGGCCCCGTGAAAGGTCAAGAAATAGGAGCTAGAAGCTATTATGAAGGGCATTTGGATGGAGCCCCTGTCCTACTAAACCCTCCTGGATCAGATTATACCTTCACCTGCCAGTTTCTAATAAACTGTTTAACTTCATCCTGTCTCCTGGTGATTTCCTGCATGTGGATCAGAAAAACACTTAATTGTTTGACTACTGGATCGAGCAGTGTACCAAAAGAAATACTAAGTTAGAAAAATGTCATTAAAGACACCCAAACGGTCAGACAGCTTTTTCCTGTCAGTCATTCACAGTTTTACAATATGCACTTGCTGATTAATACTCTACTGTAAGAATGCTTCTAGGCAATTATCCTCAGATACAGTGTACTTTGGCACCTTTCCTATGGGGGCAATATTGTTGCTTTATCATTTGCAAATGTGTGTGGAGAGTTGTGTGTCTGTATCTCAATTTGTGTGTGTGCAGTGGGATTTGAAAATGTATAAATAAATCTGTAAATGTGAGGAGATTTGTGTGTCTGTACAACAATCTGCAAAAGTGTAGAACTACTTGTGTGTAAACCGTTTTGCAAATGTGTAAAAAATCCATAAATCTGTATTCAAATCTACAAATGTGTACTGAGATTTGCAAATGTGTACTAAGATTTGCAAATGTGTAGATCAATCTGTAAGCACACAGAGAAACTTATGCCTGAACTATTTTCGCTTCAAGACCCAGAAATACAAACAAATCATTGGTTACAAGTCAAGCGGTTTCTCAGTTGGCTCTCTTTACACACATGATTTTTGCTACACTTCTGCCGAGTGAGATGCACAAATGCGTAAAAAGGATTTGTATGTATTTTTTTCTTGATTTGCTGCCCTGAGCGCAGGCTCACAGGCTGCCTTATTCGGCTGCGGGATGTCACGTGACTTTCAAGTCACCACAACTATAAAAAGCCATTATCACTGGAGCGCAGATATTACAAGTCACCATGGCAACAGCGTCAGACAAAAAAAGGTGTGCATATTTCTCACAAGCAGAACTGGATGTGCTTATGCAAGCATATGCAGAATTTGAGCATGTATTTAAAAAAAAAGCAATACGACTGCAGTGGCGAAGGAGAGAGAGTTAGCTTGGGTGAAAATAGCTGCTCAAGTCAATGCGTAAGTTTACATTTTAATTACTTTTATACAGTGTTGGGTGTAATGAATTAAGTTACTAAGTCATCTAAATACTGTAATTAAATTAAAGACTATAAAACAATAGTGGATTTAATATCAAACTTTAAAAGGTATATTTTTAATTTAACTTTCTCCCTCTAGTTACACACTTTGGTCAATTTAGGATTAATTCATGCAATTGAATATTGTTTTAATTTGAAAGCATTAGAAGTGCAGTTTCTTGTTTCTCCTTGTATTGTTCAAGTGGTTGAGGTTGATTTGGGATTTAGAAAGTAATTAATAAGTAAATAAAACAAATTAGTAAGTAGACCAATACTTTCTCGAGACAGTAATTATTACATTAATCTAATTAGACTTGAAGATAAAATTTGTAGTTAGTAATTAAGAACTATTTTAGAGTAACTTACCCAACTGTTATAATATCAGAGGTGAAACTGGAAGAACAGTATTTTATTAAACCTAATTTAATTTTCATGGATAGGTGCAATCCTGCAGGCATCAAAAGAACATGGCAGCAGCTGAAAATGAAATATAAAAACATACTTCAAACAGGTAAGCCTTGAGCACATCATAGGAGTAGCTACCTGGCTTTACAAACATTTGACATATTAAATGACTAAATGGCATTCGGTGTAGCATTTTTGACATATGTCCAAATGTTCATTCTCATTTGACTTCTACTCAGCCAACAGAAAGAAGGCAGAGGCTCGTAAAACAGGGGGAGGACTCTGTTACGAGCGACGACGAAAACACAACCACAAGCCAAGCTACTCTTGCTGCTGCAGGTAAAGGCTCGTTAGCTCAGCAGAGAAATACTCTAATTCTGATAAAACTTGCTCGATAGCCACGCTAACGCTAGTTTCATCGGCTGAAGCCGCCATGTTGTTTAGACTGAACTGACGCGCTTCCCGTTGCGTCACACCTCAACCCGCCTCAAAGCCAACGCTGATTGGACGTTCGTTTGGTGAACGGCTCCAAATTTTCTTCAACGGAGAGTAGCCAGACTGATCTGCGAGTGAAACCTTTAAAGCTCGCGAGATCAGGATGGTCTCACGAGGCTAAGGACCTGCACCACCACCCCTGACAAATGCAGAAGAGATGGCCCTGAGCCTAAATGCTGGAAGGCCAATGGCTGAGGGACTTCCTGGAGGGACTTCATCAGAGCCAGTCACTCCAGAAGATTTAAGTGCCTTCATAAAATGTAAGAGGTCTACCTACAGTGTTATTTTTTTTATATAGACTAAATGTGATATTTCCATTTATATTACTTTGGGTTGGGTTTTTTGTTGGTCCCAACAGATTCGGATGGTAATATCTGCCTCTTGGAGCCTCCTGTCCCAACAGTACCCCATACAGTTGTCAGTAGCCTACTCCATACACCATCAATTATGACAAATAGTATTATAAAGTGTACTCTATGAAATGCTCATCTTCACAGGATGATGGGGATGAAGAAACCGTTTCTGCTACCACAGACAGGCCTACAGAGGTAATTTTAAAATCATATGTCTACACATCAAACAATCTACACATTCACATTTATATGTGGAGTAGCCTATAGAATCCAAGTTTATATCTATAAATGGTCATTCTTATCTCTACCCCCCAGAGTGTGGAAGAACAGCAGGAGGAAGGTCCATCAACTTCTGGTGCACAGATGGACACAGTTCAGTGATTTACAGTAAATGCCACAGTTTCATTCTGAATTTTAGACTACATTCATGATGTAACTCTAATCTAATGTATTTTCAGTTGCCAGTTAAGGAGTTATATAGACTTCTTATTAAAAAGATAGAAAAAAAACAGCAAAGAACTTGTATACTTGGACCGCCAGATCCAAAAGGCAGATCTGGAAATCAACATTCTGAAACTAAAGCTAGGGGTGAGTGTATGGTCACAGGTGAATTCTAGGAAGTATTGAAACTATTTTAAAATCTTTTTTTTTTTTGTTTTCTTTTTTTTAGCAAATGAAGAACACCATATAAATTGCTGTGATAGGATAGGGATATGACTGTAAAAAGCTGTAAAAAATCCACTCTGGGCCTCAAAATCCCGACGTAAATGTAACTCCCTACGAAGTAATAAAGCCTCTTCGTCAACAGGATCATCCATAAAAGGACATGCCATTTCATTCCCTTTGATGCGCTCTGCGTGACTGAAATGTGCGCAATGAATGCGTCCCCAAAGAATCAATGAGGTGTTTAAACACCACTTCCTCTTTAAAAAAGGGGATGAGACCAAAATAAACTCTGGGTTTTCTGAAGAAAACCTGCTCCCGACCAGGTTGGGTTCACAGAGTAAATTGCCATGGTAACTGACTCTGAGTATAAGTTACCTCTCTTTCATAAACGGGCTTGACTTACTCTGCTTTCTCAGGTTTAACTTACCTCCCTTTCTGAAACAGAAAACCCAGAGTTTCCCTCATTTCAGGGATAACATACTCAGAGTTTTCACTTAACCTCCTTTCTGAAACAGGCCCCAGATGTTTACAAATTTGTAAACATCAATTTGTAAATAAATACCATGCCGATATATTTTTTTGCCTCTTAAACAAATATAGACATGGTATTAGGCATTAATAAAAATGTTACATTTTAATAAAGTCATAAGTTGTATTGCTCGTTTTTTCACTCTCTCTCACACACACATCTAATTCTGAGCTTTCACACCAACAATAACTTCTTTTAATATTTTTGCTTGGTGTTTATATCCATATTCATACAGTTTAAGCCTGGAAAATGGTTTTAAATCTCTAGGTTATTCCAGTCTTACACTTTGCTTGCAACTGGGCAGGAGCTTAGTGCCCTGAATGAGACTGTTTAGCAACTGTTTAGTAACTCCAGGTCCTTCGTTTGGCAACGTGATTCAGCCTTAGTTTGTCAAATACAGAGAAAACAAATTAATAAGCATTAAAGTACGGTTTATGGGTTGGGTTTCTGCAATGTTATCAGCATGTTAAAAGCTCATCTTCAGAACCAATGTCTGCTGAAAATGGTGATCTGCACCAAGTAATCTACTTTCAGCAGTTATCACCGATTATTGCACCGTAAACTGCAGAAAATACGAGCAGAGTTGCTCTGTCTGCCTTTACTACCGTCGGCTCCCATAGTGGAGGGATATTCCAGCTGGATACAAAGTGTCTAGTGCAGGCAGGTCTCTTAATAACCGCTGTTTCATCACTTATTTTGGAGCCCAAATAAGCGATTTCACTTTCATAAACGTGCCCAAAAAAACTGCAACCTGTACTCGGTGTAAACAGGGCCTTTGACTGCAAATGTACCTATGCCTTTATAATTTTTTATTAAATATAATTAAAATAAATTTTAGTTCAACACTTGTAAGGCTAATTAAAAGTATGTGTATTCTACACAATGAAAGTGAAGCTAGATAAAGCTACATTTATCCATATTTTATTGTGTCAAAACAAAGTGATGAATACAGAGCTTTCTAATGTGACTATTCACAAGCCAGTGAAGGACAGCTAATTATATCAGCTCCATTAATAAACACAGTCAACTACTGACATGCTTTAATAAGGGGAAAAGCAAAAACTGATAATCGATGTATCATTGCTGTAAATTCAAAAGTTAATATCAGAATTTATCAATAAAAGCTCTTGGCAGCAAGGCAACACTGTTCTCAGTTTATTTGTTGTTGCATTTGTTTTTTTCTGATGTCTTTAAACTCACTCAGAAAAGAAAACAAATCTTAATCAACAACATTGTTCCATTGCAGTCTAGGTTTGAGTGATTTTTACATTGATCCAGTCTAACCTTTAATCACAATTTTAAACTGCAGCTATTCTCCTTTTGATGGGAATTCTGTAAAATTACTTTTTAAAATTCCCATAAACAAAAGCATCAAGGTAGGTGGACCAGGTGTAAGATGGCTACAGACAGAAAATCATGAATGTTCTCTTTTACATCTTAGAATGCCTGTGCATTTGATCTGGCACTAAAATTTTACTTAAAAACTTTGAATTGGAATATTTAGGTTCTCAGATTTAGCAGAAATAACATGCTCAATTTTTAGAAGGGATAAATAAATTGTTATTTTCACCTTTGTTTAAAATAAAAAAACTTGAAAAAACAATAACAAAATCTCTGCTGTGTTTACAGGTTGGCATCTCTAAAGCTGAATACATGGATGGTAGCTGTCCAAAAGTTATTGCTGGATATTTTGTTTCAGAAGTTGAGAAAAGAGGGGGTACCACAGTCATAATTCATATTAACATGGAGCCAGAGAATGAATGGTACAATGAAAGACATTTAAAGATTTTTGCGTCTTGATGACAGCTATCCTGAAAACTACTTCATTGTGGGATCCAGCACCCACAGTCAGCACATGGACAGCTGGTGGGCTTTCTTAACGAAACGTCGTGCACAGTACAGGATGAACCTTTTTCAAAAACTTAAGAATTCAGATTACTTTACTGGTGACTTCTTGGATAAGCAGCTAATTCTGTTCACCTGTTTAAATATCACTGAGGTATGTTTGAATGTAAAAGATAAATATTATATGATGTATGCTTTTAAATATGAAGTATGTACTTTAAGAACTTGTTTATTTTCTTGTCTTTCAGGAAGAACTCTTAAAAAGTGGTTCACTTATGGAACATCATTCGTAAGATTAGAGATTTCCACGGCTTTTTGGTGAACAAGATAATCTCAAACAGGTTTCTGAGCAAGCAATGGAAACTTGCACAGTCCAACGTCTTCAGAGGACCATTCACACGTGATTAGACAGAGTTCGAACTTACATACCTTCTGATGACAGAAAACTTTCTTCATGCACCGTCCACACCAGATGAAACAATTGAGTTATACTTATTTTTAAGAGCTTGTATACGCACAATCCTGTGACACGTGTGATATTTTCTTGTAAAAAAAAAAAAGAGTTTGTGGAGCAAATGACCTTGTAAGCCTGTCCAGAATGACCCTGTCACTTTCCAGTCAGAAATAGGCAGCTGCAGACCCCACAACCACTAAAGGACAAGCTGTCAAAGAAATACAGGTGGAGAAAAAGAAAACAGACCTGTTTTCATCAGTTCCCATGTACTTATAGGTTTCATCATGATGTACATAACTTTTTGAATTTTGCTGCTAGGCTTTATAAATTGTGTGATTCTTGTTGTGTATGACAGAAAATATATGCTACTACATATATTAGGACAATAACAAGAAATTTAACTTCACATTTACCTTGTAATCTATCATGTAGGACACAAAATGTTTAAATAACATATATTCTGTAAACCATACCACTGCTCCTCATATTCAAGACATACTTTTTATATTTATAACAACAAGGCTCTTATAGTTCTGTTAGTGAACACTGAGACCCAAGTTATGTACTGTTTGACAGTGATGATATGGTCAAATGAGATGAAAAATAAAGCGCCTATGCTTATGTTCAACATGAAAACTTTTAATGAATCTTTGGTAAAAACTCATTACAAAATGAAGTGTTATGGTTTGTCATCAAACCAACTCGTTCTTTTCTTAGAAACATAACATTATTTTGCAATTTTGCATCAACTCACTGAAGAACATACATTAAAAGTACCTTTAACAGGTGCACTGAAAGATCCTTTTGAAAGGAAGTTATCTACCTCCAGAAGATGACCTAACTAGAATATGATCTACAGTATGTGTATTAAAAAGATGAATACATGGATCTCAAAATTAAACATTAGAGAATCCTTTTACATATGACAAAAGTCTTTGTTAAAAATCTGGGCACTTTTGAGCGCAATGCATTTATCAATGTCGGAGAGATATACATTTCTCTGACAAATGATGACTTCTTAAAAATAAATAAAGGGTCTTCCTTTACACATTTTCAAATCCTACCGCACACACACAAATCGAGATACAGACACACAACTCTCCACACACTTGCAAATGATAAAGCAACAATATTGCCCTCATACATTCCCAATTTCCTCAGACACCTTATTGTGTTAATGCAGCCAGGAATGTCAGGGAGAATATCACAGGAGTTGTATAAACATTTTAAAAAGGGTTAAATTATACGATAGCATGCATGGGAGAGATCACTAGCATAAGTTTTACAGACATAAATTATTAATAGAATCAGTTTTGCACACTAAACCGGTCATTTTGCAAAAGCAACATAATCAAGGAAAGCAAGGATATTAAGGGGTATAGACCAGTTTACAGCAATTCAATGAATATCGTACATATGCCAAAAAATCCTTTGATAATCATTTAGTGTGCATTAGCTGTTGCTACAATGAGTTAATTGACGTAGCTCACTCTTTATTACAAAGTATACTCTTGTGTTTTATGAAAGGAGACAACAGAATCACCGAAGCTTTGCTTTTTTTCTATTTCTTTTTGCAAGTAGAGATTTCAACATTCTCTAATGAAAACCATCTTTATGGTGTTGATTTCTATTGGCAAACCTTTGAAACAACTGCTAGGAAAGAGCAACACATGGCCACCTGCTGGGAAGTCTGTGCTGAAAATACAGGCCACAAATGATCTGTTAATTGAAATGGGATCAGTGGAGATGAGGTGACACAATGACACGTATGATCTGACTTCCTGTCTGTCACTTTATCACAGCTCTTAACAAGACCCCAGCGAGAATGGGAGGGGTTGGGGGGCATGTAGTGACTGACGTTGTGCTCTTAATTATGAATTCATTTTGGATGAATTAAGGCCAATTAGACAAGTGAAAGGTGTTCACTGTCACAGAGAGGGGCAGTGTGTTATATATCCTACTGTGAACTGTAAAAAATTGTAAGCCTTTTCAATGTAGAAATGAAAGTTCAAAAGCTGCCTTAAAACTGCAAGGAAAGTCAACTTTCAGATTTGTATATTCCCAATTTAAGAAAAGTCAGGACAATTTACAATCATAAGTTAAATGTTGGAAAACACACAAACTTAAGTTCTGTGTCAAAAACTAATAATAAGTGTAGTTATTTTTAACTTAATGCAGCTTTAGGGGGAGAGGAAGCTTTGCACGGACGGCCGGCGGAGCAGAGCACCTGTTTTTTTCCTGCCATTCACTATATGCACGCGCGAAAGCAACAACAAAAAAACGCCTGTTTCCGTCAAATAAACATGCAAGCATATCGAGTTAGGTTTTTTTTTTTTTTTTGGAATGTTGGCGAGGCGGTAGCGTGAGCGCTGCAGGAAACACAGAACTCCGTCTTGGAGTAAACAAGAATTAAAACTAGATCCTGTTAAACATCATTTGTGTATAGCGCTCTTATATTGTATTACGGTAGCCAAAGAGTGTTGGTCGTTATATGTGGGGTATTACGGTTTTTCATATCCACATGTATGCCATGCTACTTCCGCTTCACTTGTATGTAGTTAATGAAGGAGACGGATGAACAGAGCCGTACTCTATGTCAAAGTTAATTTAATAAATGACATTGGATAGACACTCCGCTTATTCTTCTCCACGTCAAGTTAATCCTGCACGACAGTAAGTTAACTTAACAGGTTATGGGCCCAGGGCCAAAGATAAGCGAGTGTGAAAAAGTTTAACGCGACGTATTACGCGATAGCTAGCCAGCAAGAAGCTGAGAAATTGCCGAGGTTGGAAGATGGCAAACCGAGCAACAGGAATTCCAGCACCGCAGCTTTTATTCGACGGATCTGAAGAGAAATATGACCTTTGGGAAACGAGGTTCCTAAGCTGTCTACACATTCTCAAGTTGAAGGATACCATTTTACATGAACCCACTCAGGCGAGCGATGAGGACAACCGGAAAAATGCAGACTGCTATGCCGAACTGGTAAGGCTAATAGACGATAAAAGCCTATCGCTAATCAGGCACGAAGCCGCTGATAATGGCAGGAAAGCCCTGAGCATACTTAAAGAACATTATTCAGGAAAAAGCAAGCCACCTTGATTATAAATATGTACACGTTATTAACAAAGCTGCGAATGGCAGAAAATGAAACTGTTACAGACTTTTTAATAAGGGCAGAGAACATCATTACAGCGTTAAGAGATGCTGGAGAAACGATGAGTGATGGATTAATCGTAGCCATGATGCTAGGCGGGCTACCAGACTCGTTCAAGTCGCTAGCAGTCCATGTAACGCAGAATAGGGATAAGATTACGTTTTCAGACTTTAAAAGAAGGCTACGGGTCTATGAAGAATCGGAAAAAATGAAAATGACAGAACAAACTACAGATAACGTGATGAAGATGCATACAAGACGGGGCGGAGGCCACAGCAAGCCACAAGGTAACAGAAAAGAATAAGATGCCAACTTGACTTGTTATAAATATGGAATAAAAGGACACAGGGCGAGAAAGTGTTACAAGAAAGTGTGGTGCGATTACTGTAGAAACAATACCCATGCTGAGTCACTATGTAAGAAAAAGGGGGGACAAGATGGCGCCAGAAAAGTTGCTGAGGAACAAGATGGCGATGAAGGAGATTACCTGTTCATGGCTAAACATGTGAAAAGTGAAAGACCACCACTCAACGTGAAAACAAAAGGCATCATGGTGGACGCGGGGGCAACTTCCCACATTGTGAACGACATCAACAAGTTCCAGAACTTCGACAGCTCGTTCCAGCCAGAGACCCACTGTGTGGAATTAGCCGACGGAAGCAGGTGCAGTGGAATGGCCCTACAGAGAGGAACGGCGGTGATTCACCTTCTAGACAACGCTAGACGACAACACACAGCGCAGCTACGAGATACACTCCACATGCCATCATACCCACACAACATCTTCTCAGTGGCAAGAGCGTCAAATGGAGGAGCTACAATCACTTTCAAAAAGGGGGACAGCCGCATGGTCACCAAGGATGGTAGCAAGTTTGACATTCATGAGACTGGGAATTTGTATTACTTGCCAACTGTTGAAAAAGAAGATGACCAGTGTAAATGACCCAGACTATTTGTTCTAACTTTCACTCATATATTGTCTTTTGTTTTTATGCCTAATGTTCCTGATTCTTCCGTTTTTAAGTTATAAATTCTACATTAATAGTGAATTACGGCAAAAAGGTTCACAGGGCTTTTATTTTGAAGGCATGTTTTTTCTATTTCCGGTTCTGGTAAAACGGAAAGAAGCGCTACGTTCCAACGGCCGTACCTAACGGTTTTGCTGCTTCTTAAAGGACATTACGGGTTCCCATCCACATTTTATATGGCATCTAGCTGGAAGACGAACAGGTATAATTTGATGGAGATTATGATGAACAGCAAGTAAAATCCCGTCTTAAAGAGCTACTTAAGAGTAGCTATGCACGTTCCATCTATGGATCCACTGTCTCCCGAATTACAAAGTCAGTCAAAAGTCACGAGAGCACATCCTTTACAGTTAAGCGAGCGGATGCTGCAGCAGAGCTCGCCGCAAAAGGAAAAGGAAGCAGAGTTTCAAGGGTTGCTGGAAGAAGAGAAGCAAAAGGAAGAAATAGAGCAGCAACAAAGGCAAATAGAAGTAGAAAAATGCAGACTCGAATGCCTTCAAGCAGAAAAGGATTTAAAGGCTGCCCGTGCCAGACTGCAGGTTTACGACCAGAGAGCATCACAAGAAGGCAGTGTTTGTTCCTCTAGTAGTTCAGAGATAAATCATAGCCCAGCTGTGACCAGCAATCAAACAAACAAGGTTATAGCATCGTCAGCTGACATAAGTGTGTTATCCCTCGCCTTTGCCAGCTAAAGGAAAGGAAAGGCCTCCTTGTTCATTCTGTCACGAAAATCAGCATAGGCTGTAATGATTGCTTGTGGTGAATCCAAAGTTTAGCCAAACACGGAGCTGATGCTAAAAAAGGTCTTTATTGACAAAGATGATGGATCCTCCAGGTTGACAAAAAGGCAAAGGCTGGGACAAACTCAAAAACAGGACAGATCATGCAGGGCAACAGACAGAGAATTTCAACAGAGGCTGCAAGGCTCTTACCAGGAGGTAGCAGACAGGGACAAGAGGAGATATTCCGGCAACTAAGCGAAAACGAAGGCGGGCTTAAATAGACAACGGAACAGGAGAGCAGGGTGGGGCTAATTAACAAAAACAGGTGGATGTGATAAAGGGAGCATAAGATTGGTAAACAAAAACCTAAGGTACGGAATAAGACTACACGGACACGGGCTGAAATAAAAACTAACAACAAAGGCCAGATCAGATAACAAAAACAGGCTAAGCATAAATCCAAAACAAGAAACAGAAATAATCCTAAACTGAAAAAATAACCAGAACCACAACAGAACATTACATAGGCTCCATGGATGTCCCAAGTTCACTGAAAAAACACTGGAAGAGTGGCGAGAATTCTTTAAGGAACATAACCTCTGCTATGGCTGCACTAAACCTGGTCATAGTGCAAAGGACTGCCGATATCGACATACTTGTAATACATGTAAAGGCAGACATCCCACTTGCCTACATGACAACAATTATGTAAGGAAAGAAAGGGCATCACCTCAGGAAAAGGCCACCCCAAGTAATAGCAGTCATACAGAAGCTGCTGCAACTTCCATGTCAGTGACTACAGGACAGACTACCAACACGTCTATGATTGTGCCTGTATGGGTGTCAAGGAATGATTCACAAACAGAAAAACTGGTTTATGCATTGCTGGACACACAAAGTGACACATTTGTCGACCAGGAAGTAAGCAATGCTCTAAAGGCAGAGTCCTGTCCAGTCAAACTAAAGTTAACAACCATGATTGGGCGTGATGTGGTGGTGAAAAGCCAAAGGGTCTCAGGACTTCGTGTGCGAGGCTACTCCTCCTCTCTCTACATTGACCTTCCTCCCACTTACACCAAGGATTGCATACCGGTAAACCGTGGCCATATTCCTACATGTGAAACAGCCAGAAATTGGAATCATCTTTCAAACGTTGTAAATGAGATTCCACCACTGCAGGATTGCGAAGTTGGACTTCTAATAGGATACAACTGTGCAAGGGCAATGACACCAAGAGAAGTAATAGCAGGAGGAAACGAAGAGCCCTTTGCGGTTTGTACTGACCTATGGTGGAGCATAATGGGGTGCTCCTCGCCATGTCTTGATACTTCAAGTGCAGTTAGGCAATGTTTTCGAATTGCTGTCAAGGAGCTCCCTCCGGTTACCCCTGGAGATGCTATTCGTGTTCTGGAGTCTGACTTCAAAGACGCCAAAGAAGATGGCAGGACAGCATCCCAGGAAGACATTCTGTTCTTGGATAAGCTCAATAACGGCATCAAGAAAAACAGTCAAGGTCACTATGAGATGCCGTTACCCTTTAAAGAGAGGACCATCTTACCTGACAACAAACAGCTAGCCATTGTACGCCTCAGCCATTTTAGGAGGAAGTTATTAAGAGATGAAATTTACAGGAAGGAGTACATCAAGTTCATGGAAGAAGTCATAGAAAAGGGGTATGCGGAGGAAGTCCATGAAGAAGGAAAGGAGGGTGAAAAATGGTACATACCTCATCATGGCGTATACCATGCTAAAAAGCCAGACAAGCTACGTGTGGTTTTTGATTGTTCAGCTAAGTACAAGGGTACCAGTCTAAACGATCATCTGCTTACTGGACCCGACTTGATGAACAATCTCAACGGGGTCCTCCTTCGCTTCCGTATCCACTCAACCGCATTTATGTGGGACATCGAAAAAGATGTTTCATCAGTTTCACGTTGGAGAGTCAGACCAAGATTACCTGCGCTTCCTTTGGTGGAAGAAAGGAGATCTTAGTGTGCAGCCCCAGGAGTACCGAATGAGAGTACATATCTTTGGCGCAGCATCCTCGCCTGGGTAAGCAAATTATGGCTTAAAATATCTGGCCACAGCAAACAAAGACCTATACCCACTAGGTTCAAAGTTCATTATGAGAGACTTTTATGTTGATGATGGGATAGTAAGTGTGGATAGTACGGAAAAGGCCATTCAGCTCGCTCAAGAGGCCAGAAGACTCTGTGCTCTCGGAGGCCTTAGGCTCCACAAGTTTGTGTCTAACGATAGAGCTGTTTTGGAAAGCATACCATCCTCTGAACGTTCGTCTGATGTTAAAGATCTCAACCTTACCTATGATGACCTCCCTTCAGAGAGAGCGTTGGGTATCCAATGGCATGTCAACTCAGACTGCTTGAAGTTCAGTATTAATCTGAAAGACCAGCCCGCAACACGCCAAGGCATACTATCCGTAGTTGCCTCCTTGTACGACCCTTTAGGGTTTGTAGCCCCATTTTTGCTCGTTGGAAAGGAGGTGCTGCAGGAAATGTGTAGACGTGGAACGAGCTGGGATGATCCTTTGACAGATGAACTTCGTCCACCGTGGGAGAGATGGAAAAACGACCAAATCAACATAGAAAAATTTAACATACCCCGGAGTTATGCACCGGTGGAATTTGAGAGTTACACCACTTCTTGGATGCTAGCATGTCTGGCTATGGACAGTGTTCATATTTAAGACTCATGAATGAAGAAGGAAACATCCACTGTGCCTTAGTCATGGCAAAATCTTGTGTTGCTCCAACAAAGGTCATCACAATTCCGAGATTAGAGCTGACAGCTGCTGTAATCTCAGTGAAAACCAGTATTGTGCTGAAAGAGGAGCTTGGAGATGCTGACATAGAAGAGTATTTCTGGACAGATTCCAAGGTCGTACTAGGGTACATCAACAATGAGGCTCGCCTTTTTCACATGTTTGTGGCCAACCGTGTCCAGAAAATACATCACAGTATGACTCAAGATCAATGGCGATACGTTCCCTCTGACCAAAACCCGGCAGATCATGCCTCTAGAGGGCTATTCATCGATGAACTGATATCGTCGACCTGGTTCACTGGCCCCACCTTCCTATGGGAAAGAGAAATCTACTTTCCACAAGTGGTGATATCGGAACTACCTGTGGGAGATCCAGAAGTAAAGGGAGCTCAGACCCTAAGCACAGAAAATATAGAACAAGCCTCCATCACAGATCGCTTGTCAAGCCTCTCGTCCTGGTCCCGGGCTGTGCGTGCAGTGGCACGCATACTTCGCAGGATTAACAGAGACAAATCAAATGGTCTCCCAACAGAGAAGGAAAGAGAAGATGCGGAGTGCGTCATTATCAAAAACCTACAGAGACAAATATATTCAGAGGAACTGAGGCTACTAATGAAGGGTTCTCAACTGCCACTCAACAACAGTCTGTACCGCCTCAACCCCTTTGTGGACAAGGATGGTGTGATCAGGGTGGGAGGACGACTCCGTGACTCAAATCTCCCTTAAAAAGTGAAACATCCGGCTATCATTCCAAAGGAACATCACATCACCAGAATGATCATCGCACACTGTCACGAAAAGATTAAACATCAAGGCAAAGGAATGACCATTAATGCCATCAGGGAAAAAGGCTATTGGATATCAGGGATGTCGGGCCGTGGCATCTCATATCCATGTGTGTGTGAAGTGTCGAAAGTTTCGGAGATGCACAGAAGAACAAAAAATGGCTGATCTCCCTCCGGAGCGTGTAGATCCATTCCCCCCCTTTTTATACTGTGGGATGGACTGCTTTGGCCCCTTCTACACAAAGCAGGGCCGAAACACACGTAAAAGATATGGGCTTCTCTTTACCTGCTTTTCCTCTAGGGCCATCCATATCGAAATGTTGGAGGATCTTTCAACTGACTCCTTCATAAATGGGCTGCGCTGCTTCATTGCCATACGCGGCGCAGTGCGTCAGATTAATTCTGACCAAGGAAGCAACTTTCTGGCCGCTAAAAATGAACTGAAGGAAGCTCTCAAGGAAGTCGACAATGACAAATTGGCAACCTTTCTCTCCGAGAATCAATGTGATATCGTTATGAATGCTCCAGGTTCAAGCCATGTTGGCAGAGTGTGGGAGCGACAAATTAGAACGATCAGGTGCGTTCTCAACTCCACCTTCTCGCTCTCTCCGGGAAATCTTAATGACTCTTCCCTTCGAGCATTCTTCTACGAGGCAATGGCAATAGTTAACAGCCGCCCTCTCACTGTTGAAAACCTCAATGATCCCAGCCTTGAGCCACTCACCCCTAACCACCTACTCACCATGAAGTCTACTCCAGCTTCTCCTACCCCGTGCAAGTTTGTCAGAGAAGACCTGTATGCCAAAAGAAGATGGCGCCATGTGCAATATTTAGCAGAGCAGTTTTGGAGCCGTTGGAGGAAGGAGTATCTGTCAAACATTGCTGTTAGACAATGCAGGCAAGCCCCAAGGAGGAACCTGCAAGTGGGGGATATAGTCCTGATGAAGGACGATGACTTGCCTAGAAATGACTGGAGGTTGTGTAGGGTTGTTGAAACTACAGTGGATAGAGATGGTTTGGTTAGGAGAGTAAAGATATGTTTGGGTGACAGGAAGCTAGGCAAAAAAGGTGAGCGTCTCACCAAACAGTCAGTACTCGAACGCCCAGTTCAGAAACTGGTCCTGTTACTAGATAGTGAATATTGACATATTTTTAGCCATTGGTCATTTTTTTTTTTGGAAATAATTTGTGTTTCACTTTCTGTGGTTATCTGCCTTTTGTTTTTGTTTTGTTTTGTTTTTTTGTTTTTTGAAACACCAATGATTTGGTTGGAGTGTAAATGACCCAGATTATTTGTTCTAACTTTCACTCATATACTGTCTTTTGTTTTTATGCCTAATGTTCCTGATTCTTCCGTTTTTAACTAATAAATTCTACATTAATAGTGAATTACGGCAAAAAGGTTCACGGGGCTTTTATTTTGAAGGCATGTTTTTTCTATTTCCGGTTCCGGTAAAACGGAAAGAAGCGCTACGTTCCAACGGCCGTTCCTAACGGCCGTTCCTAACGGTTTTGCTGCTTCTTAAAGGACATTACGGGTTCCCATCCACATTTTATATGGCATCTAGCTGGAAGGCAAACAGGTATAATTTGCTTTGTTGTGTAGTTTTATGTTTATAATGACTGTGTTTATTTGAGGTATATATCTAAAAAGTTTGAATAAGCTAATGCTAGCTAATGGCATTTATCCTTTATGGTTTGTTATCTAAATATGAAACATGGTCATATGTTCATTGGAGTAATTTTGTTTTATTTATCTACAGCTCTTACGGTGTGTCTATGGTCTATTTTTCTGTCTGTTAATAAATGGGTTGGAATACCCCACCATAGTCCATCAGTCCTCATCATTGAGTGCATCGTCTGAATAAAGTCTGGCTAGACTGCTACAACCAGTGTAATGTATGACATGATCTACAGACTTGGCACCAAATACTGGGTCACTGTAATTTTGAGGATGTTAAAAGGTTACAATGTGTTGTGAAGGGCATGGAGATTAAGGGAGGTGCAGTTGGTTTGGATCAGTCATGTGATGTGTGTACACAAGGAAAGTTCACTCAGACAAGAAATAGGGAGCCAGATTGGAAAGCAAAGAAGCCCCTAGAACTAGTTCACACTGATTTAGCCGGGTGTATGTCCACACCAAGCAAAGAGGGACACAGATATGTGCAGTCCTTCACAGATGACTATTCAGGCACTATACTGGTGTACTTTCTAAAGTCTAAGAGTGATACGGTGCAGGCCACAGAAAGATTCTTAGCAGACACAGTGCCTTATGGAGAAATCAAGTGTATCCGTTCAGATAACGGCACTGAATTTACAAGTCGAGACTTTCAGGCAATATTAACAAAGAATAGGATTAGGCATGAGATGTCTGCTCCTTACTCACCCCACCAAAATGGCACTGCGGAGAGAGGTTGGAGAACACTCTACAATATGACCAGATGCCTACTGATAGAAAGCGGGCTGCCAGATGAGCTGGGGAACTATGCTGTGTAGACCTCAGCTTATGTGAGAAACATGTGCTACAGTAGACGCACAAAGAAAACGCCCTACGAGTTATTCACAGGCAAGGTACTGAATGTATCCAAATTGAAAAAATTCGGATCAATGTGTTTTACTTACAAGCAGGGTGCGATTTGCTGGGGGGGATGGGGGGGATCCCCCCCCCCCCCCCCTCTGGTTGTGACGTACCCCCCTCTGGTCATTCGTGTTTTATCCCTGGGGGGATACATTCCTCCCCCTTCTGATCTGAATAAGTAATATTATCAGGGGTTTAATGTTCTCCGTCGCTGTGAGGGACATTCGTCATTTGGAAAATAAGCGCAAAATGTTCCGTGTAGACTTTTTATTCAAGATTTTAAACAGAAGCTGCACTTAACCAATGAAATCTGGCAGAGCTAGGACATTAGCCAATCAGAAGGAGAGTAGGGCGGGTCTTTGCAAAGCGGAAATCTACCAGTCTGAGGTTTATCGGTGTTCAATCATTTTAACTTTTAAAAGAAAATCTCAAACAGACCACAGATGCATGAATGAAAGTAGCGGTAGTCAAAGGTTTTCTTTGGATTTATGTAAACCAGCAGGTCAGAAAGTTCAGTGCATAAAACAGCTGACAACAACTTCCCTCGGTAAATGTGTCTGTTGCTGTTATGTTTTATTTAAAACTGAAAGAGTAACGCTGTAGCTCGGCTAATTTAGCATGACGCGCTTTTCTTTTAAGAAGAAGGAGGGTCGGAATGTGAACCGATGTCCCTGTTTGACTGGGTCTCATTCGGAAAAAGTAAAAAAAAAAAATCATAAATATTATTCCACCTGCTCTTTTCTGTAACAAAGAAGGTCATGGATGGGGCTGTTGACCATCTCCAGCAGTCAATGAGCGAGAGGTGGGGACACAGAGTATATAGGATTGATTTATATTGAATATTACAGTAGTGTTAATGTACAGGTATGAAGAATATGATGTAATGATGCAAGCTGCTGTCTTTTGAATTAGCTGCAGTTTATTGAGGGTTTTGAAATTGTAAAGTGGAAAGGTGAGTGGACTGTGGACCAGTTTGGCAAAAGTGCGAAGGAATAACTTGCTTGATGCTGCAAATATGAAAGTTAACCAGGTGATGTTATGGGTGTGGAAAGTGAAGGAGATTATGCAGAGGGCTGTCCTTGATGGTGCAAAGGCTCTGAAGCTGGAAGGTGGGAGAGATACAGAAATTGTCAATGGAACTACCAGATTTGGTTAAAGTGGACTTGTAAGCAAATGAGGTTACTAAGGTGGCATGACGTCCACGGCCCGGGAATATATGGGCTGACTAGAAAATGTTTTCAGTCAAATTGATTGTTTTTGCTTTAACTTAATCCCTGAATATGATGGATTTTTCAAAATTGATATTAATTCATGTCTTGTGTCCTTCACATTTGTAAATTAATTTTGTTGTTTGTATTTAAAGAGTATTATTACATTTTCTGCTCAAAGCGGTTAAAGTAAATCAATACCCACTCCTGAGTCCCGACAGTAGATGGCGCAAGTTTAAAAACAAAAGTCTAACCTACTGGATCTAGCTAGCTACCTGAAAGAGCACCTGCTAGCTAACCATTATTAATAAAACTTTGACTCATTAATATAACTTTTGAAATTATCCCCCCCTCTGGTTTTTTTGCAAATTGCACACTGCTTACAAGCAAGAGAAAAGCAAATTGGACTCTAGATGTAAGCAAGGCATTTTCATAGGCTACGATAAAAACAGCCCAGCCTATCTAGTATACGATCCAGACACAAAGAGGGTCCAAAAGCATAGACTGGTGAAATTCACCATTAAAACAACCCAGGAAAGGGAAACACAAACATCTGAGTCACACATAGAACACGGGGGTGTACATCCAAGGGTTGACAACAGTGAAGAGAGTGTTGTTGATGAAAATGTGGAAAATGTACAGTCAGGGTGATCAAAGTGGTATTACCGAGACTTCACCTGAAAAGACTGAATACACACAGCCAGGTGAAGTCACAGAGACTTTGACCAAAAGGTACCCACTGAGAAATAGAAAGAAACCAGCTTATCTACAGGATTTTGAAACTGGGGATAAGGAGGACAAACTGCACACATGCATGGACTCTTGTTACAGAGCGGTGTGTGATATACCTCAAACTTACCAGGACGCTATTGCATCAACCAAAGCGAAGCAGTGGACAAATGCCATGAAAGAGGAGATGCGATCTCTGGAGGAGAACGAGACCTTCAGCCTAAAGCCGGGCGTACACTGTACGAGTTTTTCCCCTTTTCGGGCCGATTCTTCAGTCGTGCGAGCATTTTTTGAATCGGGCCGAAATTCAGCTTGATCGTAGAGGGGGGGAGGAGGGGGGACTGGCTTCTCACGACTACCTCCCGATCAGGAATCGGACGATCGTGAAAATCAAACATGTTTGAAATTCAGTCGGCTGTCGTGAGGTTTTCGTGAGCGCATCCTGCTGCTCAAGCAGAGCTACGAGGGGGCGCCCTCCCCTCCTCTCCGTCCCCGCCAGTGGAGGGAGGGAAGCGGGCGTCCCTGAAGCAACCTGCGGCCGGTGTTGGGGAGGGCGAGCAGTCCGGTCCGCGCAACGTGCTGGCCGGCTGTTTCGGCACTCCTCCGCGGTCCGCGCAACGCGCTGGCCGCCTGTTTCGGCACTCCTGCGGGCTTCGCCAGAGCTGGGCTCGAACCTCTGCTCTGGGTCCCTGTCACCTACCGTCGCTCGCCTGCCTCTGTCCCCACAGCAAGCGGTCCCAGAGGGGACACGACGTACAGTGTGAGCAGTCCGGTCTCGTCCGAGCGTCGCGCTGCACAGATCGTGAGCGGTGAACTTTTTAAACCCCGCGGTTCCGTTGCACAGTTTGAGATGTATATAAGTACCACGACTGAAAAACTCGTACAGTGTACGCCCGGCTTAACTCAGTTGCCACCAGGCAAACAGACAGTGGGGGGCAGATGGGTTTTTGCACTTAAGACAGAAATTGATGGGTCTGACAAATACAAGACAAGATTTGCAGCAAAAGGCTAGTCAGAAACAAGGCACTGATTATGATGAGACTTTCTCACCCACAGCTGATATGACAAGTGTGAGAGTGGTCATGCAAAAGGCAGTGCAGGATGATCTAGTCTTACACCAGATGGATGTTAAGATCGCTTATTTGCATGCCCCAATTGACTGTGAAATTAATATGGAGCAATCTAAAGGTTATGAGAAAATGTCAAAATCAGGTGAAAAGCTAGTGTGCAAGTTACGCAAATCTATCTATGGTCTTAAACAGTCAGGGAGGAATTGGAATGCTATGTTGCATACATGTTTAGTTGAGAATGATTTTGTACAGAATCCAGCTGATACCTGTGTGTATACAAGAGAAAAACACAATGAGAAAGTAATCCTAATGTAACCGGGTGGTTTATTGGTCGGGAACAGTGGAGTGGTTGTAAATTCCTACCCATTAAATGTCCCTGAATGCATCTGTGCCCTATTTCTCCACCTTCCTCGGGTTTGCAGCGTTGTTGGGCTCATTAGTAGGTGTATATAGGCACCAGGTGTGCCTGCCAAGCTAGGAGTAGATTTGGATCTCACTTGGCTGATCACTGGAGCTGTTAGCCTGCTGTATCAGGAAATTTGTGTTGCTGGGATCATTTCAGTGACTTCTCACTGCAGCATCTGAAGGTACCAGTTTTTCCCTTGTTTTCTTATGTCTTGTTGTTAGCAGACCCTTTATTGTAATCTTTTTGGGTATTTCAGGTTGCTGCTGCTGCATATTATGCTCTCACCCAGGTGCATGGTTAATGCTCTGGGTTAATAAAGAAAAGGGGTTGTTTAGAGCTGGAGTTGTAGCACCACACACACTGAACCAGACAATAGTGCGGGGTTCTTTTCAATTTTATTTAGCTGATTTGGCACAGCTTTACAGGACTGGATTGATGCAGTTTGAGACTTGTTTTGTTTTTTTGGTTATCTAACATTATTTTGTGTCTTTGGTTGTTACTAATTTGGGTTGCAGTTGTTTGTGTTTAATTCTCAGATTGTTTCTAGCATTGTCCTGTGTTCCTGTGCTTTATTGGGTTTTAGATTGGTATAATGTCTATTTTTAATATTGTAAAAGACTGTAGAAATAAAATATATATTTTGTATACTATTTCTGTTTCATAATTCTTAAGCCAGACCTACCTGGGGACTTTTAATTGGGAGACCCTAGGCCACTTGATATTTAAGGTCTACCAGTTGGCTTTAGGGCCACGTCCTCTGTCACAGTCCGGGCTCCATCTCCCCGTGTTACAATTTTCTGGCGTTGTTGACAGGATCTGGTTGTTGGAACAGATAGTGTATGGGTTTATATATTCCTTTTTTTTATTGACAGTGCTGGTTAGGGCTGTGCATAAAAATCGATATAAAGATTAATATCGATATTTTTAAAAACGATTTAATATCGATATTCTGGCTTTCAATATCGATATACCTCCCAACCTCTAGGGGGCGTTATTACAGCGCAACCATTACAGTTCACAGCGAAGGAGAGCAAGTGAGACGAATTTGTGGAACGGCCGACAGGATTTTAGAAGCTCCTTTGTCCCTAAAATCAGATGTTTGGGCACATTTTTGGTTTCTGTGACACGTTAAATGCATTGAAGCAAATGCACTTTATTTTCCTGTTAATATGTCTGTGATCAATAAATAGAACATAAACATAATATTTGGCTGATTTTGGTGATTGAATCACTGAGCATTAATTCAAAGTAATAAATATCGATATTGGAATCAAAGCAAGCTGAGCTATGTATCGTGAATCGTATCGTATCGTGAGCTGTGTATCGAGAATCGTATCGAATCGGCTCATCCTAGATGATACCCAGCCCTAGTGCTGGTTTTGTGGTGCATTAGTGGAGAGCATTATTGCTGTTTTTTTTGGGGAGTACTTAGAGGGTGAGAGCATAATAGTGCAACAGTAGGCACATCGTGGGACCTGGCAGGAAGTTTCTTGCTGTGAACAAGGATCAACGTCCCGGTGCGATGGCTGAGGAACTTCAAGAACTCTGTGCTCGCATCCAGCAGTTGGAGGCCGAAAGGAGCCGTCTACAAAAGGAGAGGGATGCTGCACTAGCACATTCTAAACAAGAGAATGATGTAGAAGCTGGCCCGAGTACAAGTGGAGCTCAAAGGAACAATGGGACGACTGATCGCATAATCTACCTGCCAAGGGAAAGAAAGTGTCCAGTCTTTAGAGGAACTCATGGTATTGGGGTGGAGGAGTGGATAGAAGAGATTTGCACGAGCATGCAAGTCCACCATGTTGGACCTATGGATCAGGCTGCTTTCATTTTTGACCATCTTGAAGGAGAAGCTCGAGATGAAATTAAATATAGATCGTCCACTGAGCGTGAGAATCCAGAAACTGTTTTCACCATTTTAAAGGAACTGTATGGTTGCCAACAGTCATATGTCTCATTACAGGAGGACTTCTTTTCACGGAGACAGTTAGATGGTGAATCGTTGCAGGAATTCTCTCATTCATTGTTTTGTTTGATGGACAAAGTTAAATCCAATTCTCCCAATGCTGTAGCAAATGCAGATATTTTGCTTCGTGATCAATTTATTCAAAATGTTAGTAATTCTGACTTGCGTAGAGAGCTAAAACGTTATGCTCATGATAATCCACGGTCTACGTTACTGGAGGTTAGGGCTGAGGCCATTACCTGGGAGCGTGAAGGTGGGGTGGAAAATAAAAGTAGTGGTGTCCCCTCTTTTTGTGCTGTACAGAGTGCCGGTGGGTCCCCTTCCCTAACTGACTCTCCTTCCAGTTCTGTTGCTTCACAACTCGCTAATCTTGCTGCAATTATACAAAAACAGCAGGAACAGTTGGACCAGATTACCCAATCTCTTGCAGTTATGCAGCAGTCTCCTGTGATTAGGTCTCTCAGTTCTAGTAGTGTGATCTGTCATAAATGTCAGCAACCAGGCCACATTGCTCGGTATTGTACCGCTCGTGGCTGCTTTAAGTCCCCACGTGCAAGTGGTGCCCCTCAAGTCCAAGTTACCACTCATTCTCAGGTGCAGGAAAACAAACTCCCCCTAGTGTTAGGAGCCAGACATTAGGAGGGGGTGGTTCAGGCTCAGTGAGTCCCCAGGCAGATGAGGTGAAGGAGTGTTTAATTGCACCTTGTCCCCAAGTCACTGTAAAACTATCTGGAGTTCCGGTCCAGTGTATTCTTGACACTGGTTCTATGGTTTCTACCATTTCAGAAAGCTTCTTTAAAAAGCATTTCCCAGATAAGTTAAAGGTATGCAATTGGTTAGAGTTGAGGGCTGCAAATGGTTTGACTATTCCTTATTTGGGCTATCTTGAGCCTGATATTGAGGTGTGTGGGGTGATAATCCCTAGAAGAGGGATCCTTGTTGTTAGGGACCCTCCAGGCCAGGCCAGTTTACCTCAGATACCGGGAATTATCGGGATGAATATAATAAAGTCCTACTATCTTCAGTTATTTGACCAGTATGGCCCTGATTTGTTTAAACTCCCTTCTATACTAGGGGCTCCCACTTCCTGGCTTCCTGCCTTTCAGTTATGTCAGCAGGCTGAGGTTCAAAAAGGCCATATTCAAACCAGTGTTGCAAAGGTTCGCGGTAGAAGACCTGTTGTAGTTCCTGGAGGCACTACTAAATTTGTACCTGCCACTTGTTCAGCCATGTTGGCACAGGCTGGCGGAGCATTAATCGAGCCCTTAGAGGTAAAGTTTGGCTTGCCTGAGGGTTTGTTGGTGTCTCTTTCCCTTTTGCAGGTTTTTCGGGGCACTGTTTATGTTCCTGTGGTGAATGTAGGGGTGTGTACAGTCACACTAAGACCCCGTTGTGCTCTGGGTGTCATGTCTCCTGTAGATGTGGTTAGCTTACCGTCAGAGTTGCAGGAAGTTCCTTGTGTGCAGGAGCAAGTTATGGCTGCTGTCAGGTCCCATACTGCTGAGACTGGTTTGGTTGAAGGGAAGACAGCATCAATTAATCTCTCTATGCTGGATAGAGAAGAGCAGTGTAAAGTGAGAACATTGTTGCTAAAGTACCAGTCTGTGTTCTCTGCTTTCGATGGCGACCTTGGTGTTACCATCTTAATCGAGCATAACATCCCATTGTTGGACGATGTTCCTGTGCGGCAGCGTTATCGGCGTATCCCTCCATCTGAATATGAGGCAGTTAAGTCTCAAATTAATCAGCTGCTGGCAACCCAGGTTATCCGAGAGAGCAGTAGCCCTTACGCATCACCGATTGTCCTGGTCCGAAAGAAGGATGGCAGTCTGCGCCTCTGTGTGGACTACAGGCAGCTTAACAAAAAGACCAGAAAGGATGCTTTTCCACTACCCCGAATAGAAGAAACCTTGGACTCCCTATCGGGTGCCCGCTGGTTCATAACCATGGACCTTGCTTGTGTCTATAACCAGGTCCCAGTGGCAGAGGAGGATCGCCCAAAACAGCCTTCTGTACGCCATTTGGCCTCTTTGAATTCAATCCTATGCCATTTGGGTTGTGCAATGCACCAGGAACTCTTCAGCGTCTGATGGAGAGGATGTTCAGGGCTCAGCATGGCCAGTCACTCTTGTTATACCTGGATGATATTGTTGTGTTCTCTTCCAGTGTTGATCAGCACTTGGCACGGCTGGAGGTGGTGCTAAGTTGCCTGAAACAAGAGGGATTCAAGGTGAAGTTGGAAAAATGTGACTTCTTTAAAAAGCAGGTTCAGTACCTGGGACATCGTATTTCAGAGGATGGCGTGGCTACAGATCCAGACAAGATCACAGCAGTGTCAGACTGGCCCCACCCTACCAATGTCCCGGAGCCGAGGTCATTCCTGGGGTTTGCTAATTATTATTGAAGGTTTGTGGAGGGATTCTCTCACCTGGCTGGTCCGCTTCATCGTCTTGTTTCAGCACATGCTGGGTCAAAGACATCTCGAGGACGAGGGAAACCATTGGCAGGAGCATGGTCAGAAGACTGTGAAAGGAGCTTGCAGGAGCTCAAGGCTAAGCTTGTAAATGCTCCCACTCTTGCTTTTGCTGATTTTTCACTGCCTTTTATTTTAGAGACCGATGCCAGCCACAGTGGCTTTGGAGCCGTGTTGTCTCAAGAGCAGAGTGGCCGAATACGACCAATTGCATATGCCAGCCGAAGCCTTCATGCTGCTGAGAAAAGCTATAGCTCCATGAAACTCGAGATGCTGGCCATGAAGTGGGCCATGGCTGAAAAATTCAAAGAGTACCTGTGGGGCCACCGATGTGTTGTGTGGACTGACAATAACCCGTTGAGCCATTTGGACACTGCCAAATTGGGTGCAACAGAACATCGGTGGGTCGCTGAACTTTCTGTATTTGACTATAGTGTCAGATATCGTCCGGGCCATGTAAATAAGAATGCTGACGCCCTTTCAAGGCAATCGACAAGCGAGGATCGAACACAACTACAGCAATACCTTCCTGGGACAGCAATTCCAGAAGTGGTCAGTGAGGCGTCTGTCGGGGTGCCAGAGGATGCTGCCCAGTTGGCGATCACTGCACTTCCCTCCCGCAGTAGAGAAGATCTGTGCCTGCTTCAAGGGGCTGATCCGGCCATTTCAGCCTTTCTGGAGTTTTAGCAGCAGCAAAGAGTGCCGAGCCGGGCTGAAAAGGAGCGCTTAGGGCCGGGTGCCCGTGGACTTCTGACCGTGGGCAGAAGTCCAGTGGGACCGAATTGTACAGAGAGAAGGCGTTTTGTACCGGCGCACGTGGAGACCAGATGGCGGTGAAGAAGTTCTTCAGGTTCTTCTCCCAGAGAGTTTAAAAACAGAGGTGTTGCAGGAACTCCATCAACATCATGGCCACCAGGGGATCGAGAGGACAACAGATGTGGTGAAGCAGAGATGTTTCTGGCCAGGAGTGGACAAAGATGTAAAGGATTGGTGCCAGCAGTGTGAACCGTGTACCCTTGCTAAGAACACTCAGCCAAGAGTTCGAGCTCCTATGGGTCACCTTCTTGCTTCAAGACCAAATCAGCTGTTGGCTATTGATTTTACACTTTTGGAACCAGCCCGTGATGGAAGAGAGCTGGTGATGGTGATGACGGATGTGTTTTCGAAGTTCACCCAAGCAATCCCTACTCGTGATCAGAAAGCGACAACGGTGGCAAAGGTCCTGGTTCGTGAGTGGTTTTACCGTTTTGGAGTGCTGGCCCGTATCCACTCTGACCAGGGGAGGAACTTTGAAAGCATCCTGGTACAACAGTTATGTGAGTTGTACGGAGTTCAGAAAAGTCGCACCACTCCCTACCACCCACAGGGAAATGGACAATGTGAACGTTTTAATCGAACTATGTTTAATCTGCTTCGTTCCCTAGCACCAGATGAAAAGGGAAATTGGCCTGAACATCTCCCACAACTTGTCTTCCATTATAACACCACTGCCCATCAATCGACTGGTGAATCGCCTTACTTCCTCATGTTTGGACAAGAGCCCCACTTGCCAGTGGATTTTCTGCTTGGCCATCTTCCTGAGCCCACAGCATCTAAAGTGTGTGATTGGGTGGCAGAGCACAGGAGGCGCCTAAATGTGGCCATTGATGATGTTAGAGGCAGAGTGGAGTTGGCAGCCCACAGGAGGAAAGTGAAGCATGATGAGAAGGTCCGGTGCGAGCCACTTGAAGTCGGGCAAAGAGTATATCTGCGTGATGTTGGCCCAGGGCGCAGAAAGATCCAGGACGCATGGGGGTCTACAGTGTACCAAGTCATGAGAGCACCAAGTTCAGGGGGTGTTGTATACTCAATTGCTCCAGTTGATAGGCTTCACCTTGTTAGACAAGTCCACCGTACCTCTATAAAGCCTGCCCCGTCATCTACAGAGACTTGCTATGATGGTTGGCCCCAAAGGCCCCCTGAGGATAACAGTGACGAGGATGATGTGGAGTCGGGATCTTGGCTGATGTTCCGAGAGGCTGACAGTAATCCATCCATGCCTGTGGTACCAGAGTTGCCAGAAATCCCTCCAGCTCGTACACCTGTTGAGGTACCACCAGTTTCACGAACTCCTCACAGCAGTAGGGCTAGCCCAAGAAAGTCCACTCGCAAAACAGCTGGTAAACACTCCAATCCTCATCGTCTTCCAGGACCTGCCAGGAATGAAGATGGCAGGGTTGCTGGTCCTCGGGTTCCAGGTGACAGCAGCATGGCTACAGCCATTTTTCGGCCTTGGTCATAGTTTTACTTTATCGGTGGGCCACCGATCCATAGAGGGGGAGTAGGATGTAACCGGGTGGTTTATTGGTCGGGAACAGTGGAGTGGTTGTAAATTCCTACCCATTAAATGTCCCTGAATGCATCTGTGCCCTATTTCTCCACCTTCCTCGGGTTTGCAGCGTTGTTGGGCTCATTAGTAGGTGTATATAGGCACCAGGTGTGCCTGCCAAGCTAGGAGTAGATTTGGATCTCACTTGGCTGATCACTGGAGCTGTTAGCCTGTTGTATCAGGAAATTTGTGTTGCTGGGATCATTTCAGTGACTTCTCACTGAAATATGTGTGTTTATGTGTTTTTTGTCGTCTGGGATGTAAAGTTACCTACTGACACAGTGGAGTGCTGTACCAGAGAGGCCGACCCAGTTCTCCAGGCGCTCTAACAGAATGGAGTGATCGACAGTATCAAATGCTGCACTAAGGTCCAATAGTACCAGCACGGTGGTTCTTCCACAGTCTGTATTTATATGGATGTCATTAAACACCTTAATAAGGGCGGTCTCTGTACTGTGGTGAGCACGGAAGCCAGACTGGAATACGTCAAAGCGGCTGGTCGTTGTTAAGAAGGTGTTTAATTGTTGAAATACAGCTTTTTCAATAATCTTACTGATAAAGGGGAGGTTTGAGATGGGCCTGTAGTTCTGGAGTAGTAGTATGTCTAAATTGTTCTTTTTCAGCAGTGGTTTGGTAATTGCTGTTTTTAGGGACTGGGGGAAAACACCTGACAGAAGGGACGTGTTTATTATCTGGGTCAAATCAGACGCTATGCCAGGTAAAACTTTTTTAAAGAAAGGTGTGGGTAGAACATCAAGGCAGCTGGAGGAGGAACTTAACTGCTGAAAGATCTGCTCTAAGCTTTTGTGGTTTATTTCGCTGAAATGGGACATTTTGTCAGAAATAGTTCCAGCTGAATAAAGCATTGGTTCTGGTGCTGATATAGTAGTACAAAGTGATCCTCTAATTTTTAGGATATTTTCAGTAAAGAAGTTAGCAAATTCATTACAGGCCCTGGTGGAGTGGAGTTCGGAAGTCACGGACACAGGAGGATTTGTTAGCCTGTCAACTGTGGAAAATAAGACACGAGCATTATTAATGTTTTTCTTGATGATCTCTGAGAAGAAAGATTCCCTTGCATTTTTCAATTGTAAGTTATAACTGTTAAGTCTCTCTTTATAGATGTCGTAGTAAACCTGGAGTCTGTTCTTTCTCCACCTGCGTTCAGCTTTCCGACATTCCCTTTTTTCACCTCTAACTGCTGGAGCATTTCTCCAAGGAGATTTATTCTTCCCGGAAAGAACTTTCACTTTAACTGGAGCAATGCAGTCAATGATGTCTGGGACTTTAGAATGAAAGTTATCTACTAGCTCATCTACTGAGTTGCAGCCCAAGGTTGAAGTATCAGAGTAAGCTTGATTAAAGGTTTCCGCGGCATTGTCCTTAAAGGTGTGTTTTCTTATGATGTCCCTTTGGCTAAATGAGTCACTGGAAATTATGCTTTTAAAGGTAACAGAAAAGTGATCAGATAGGGCAACATCAGTTACATTGACCTGTGAAATGTTTAGACCTTTAGTGATGATCAAGTCTAAAATATGTCCCTGTTTGTGTGTTGGCTGTTTAACATGTTGACTTAAACCAAAGTTTTTAAGTGTGTCACACAGTTCTTTTGCACTTATGTCTTCAGGATTGTCAACGTGAAAGTTGAAAGTCTCCAACAATAATTAAACAGTCATAATCAACACATATCACAGACAGCAGGTCACTAAAATCATTAAAAAAGTTTGATGTGGACTTAGGAGGCCTGTACACATTCAGAAACATAGTTCGTACCAGGCTCTTTACCTGGAGAGCCAAATGCTCAAAAGAGTAAAATTTTCCCCAAAACACCTTTTTACATTTTAGTGAATCATTAAACAATGTTGCTACTCCTCCACCTTTCCTTTGCTGTCTGCTCTCACAAAGAAAATTGTAGTTTGGAGGTGTTGACTCCATCAGTATAGCTGCTTCACTAAAGAAACTTTCTTGACCGACCGGATGGCTGGGTAAAACGGAAATAGAAAACCTTGTCTCCTATTTCATATTCCCTATGGGACGTTTTCCGATCGTAGTAGGCTTTGGCACCTTGCACGCTGGCTTCTAGGTTCTGTTCAGCCCACGCGAAAGTCGTTCAGAGATGGTCTTTTAAATCGGTAACGTACTGGTGTGCCGTGTAGGCGGTTGTCACACTGACGTCTTCGGGCTGGTAGATGAGATGCAGGGGAAGGGACATTTGTCTCCCTGTCATCATCTCGAAAAGTGTCACCCCTGTGGAGCATTGTGGGGTCGAGCGGATGGCCATTAGGACCAGGGGAAGCTTTATGTCCCAGACCCTGCCATGGCTGTTGACATATTTATTTAACATGCCGACCACGATGCAGTTCATTCGCTCTACCTGTCCCGATGACTGTGGGTGGTAGGGGATGTGGAATTTAACTTCCACGCCCAACATGTCGAAAAGCGCGGTCATAACGTTTGATGTAAAATGCGTTCCTCTGTCCGAGTTGATGGACAGGGGAAGGCCCCACCGGCTGAAAACGTGATTTAGCAGCAGGACTGCTGTGGTGATAGCGGTGTCATTTGGTACCGGCAAGCATTCAAGCGATTTTGTGAAGCCACATGTTATTGTCAGAAGATATTTGTTACCTCTTGACGATTTGGGACTGGACCGATCCAGTCAATCTGCAAATGTGACCATGGAAATGTAACCCCCCTTCGCTGAAGCGGAGCTCAGTTGAGCGGTCGTGTAGGTTGAAGTTGGCAGCAGGTCAAACAACCCTGTACGTATTCCTGGGTGTCTTGTGTAATTGAAGGCCAGTACGCCACCTGTTGGAGAGACTTTAGAGTAGCTTTGTAGCCTCTGTGTCCTCCTACTGGTGAGTCGTGGGCGTGTGCCAATATGATCCCGTGATGGTTCACCGGAACAACCAATCGGGGTGGGCCATTTCTGTTTTGGTAGTAAACCAATAGCTTTTTCTCCAGCTTCAGGTGAGGTAAGCTGCGGCGAAATGCCTTCAGTTCTTTGATTCCTCCGTTTAGTGACGGAGTTATTCCTGTTGATGGACCGTTAGCCACCAGACCTCGGAGGACGTAGAGGGTCGGGTCTTGGTCCTGCATTGTACACAGGTCTTTGTCGTCTGGTTTGCGTCCCGTCCGTCTGTCCGTCTTCTTCCGCTTATCCGGGGTCGGGTCGCGGGGGTAGCAGCTTCAGTAGGGAGGCCCAGACGTCCCTCTCCCCGGCCACTTGGGCCAGCTCCTCCGGAGGAATCCCAAGGCGTTCCCAGGCCAGCCGGGAGACATAGTCCCTCCAGCGTGTCCTGGGTCTTCCCCTGGGCCTCCTCCCGGTGGGACGTGCCCGGAACACCTCACCAGGGAGGCGTCCAGGAGGCATCCTGACCAGATGACCGAGCCACCTCAACTGGCTCCTCTCGACATGGAGGAGCAGCGGCTCTACTCTGAGTCCTCCCCGGATTACTGAGCTCCTCACCGTGTCTCTAAGGGAGAGCCCAGACACACTACGGAGAAAACTCATTTCAGCCGCTTGTATCCGGGATCTTGTTCTTTCGGTCACGACCCAAAGCTCGTGACCATAGATGAGGGTTGGAACGTAGATCGACCGGTAAATCGAGAGCTTCGCCTTTTGGCTCAGCTCTCTCTTTACCACAACGGAGCGGTACAGCGCCCGGTTCACAGCAGACACTGCACCAATCCGCCTGTCGATCTCCCGCTCCATCTTCCCCTCATTCATGAACAAGACCCTAAGATACAGCACATCCTCCCCAAACCGCAGAAGCACTCTACCCTTTTCCGGTTCAAGACCATGGTCTCGGATTTGGAGGCACTGATTTTCATCCCGGCCGCTTCGCACTCGGCTGCGAACCGCTCCAGTGAGAGCTGTAGATCACGCCCTGATGAAGCCAATAGGACCACGTCATCTGCGAATAGCAGAGACGCAATCCTAAGGCCGCCAAACGGATCCCCTCAACACTTGGCTGCGCCTAGAAATTCTGTCCATAAAAGTTATAAACAGAATCGGTGACAAAGGGCAACTTTGGCAGAGTCCAACTCTCACTGGAAATGAGTCCGACTTACTGCTGGCAATGCGGACCAGACTCTGACACCGGTGATACAGAGACCTGAACAGCCCTTATTAAAGGGTCCGGTACTCCATACTCCCGGAGTACCCCCCACAGGATCCCTCGGGGGACACAGTCGAATGCCTTCTCCAGCTCCACAAAGCACATGTAGACTGGTTGGGCAAACTCCCATGCCCCCTCCAGAATCCTGCTGAGGGTATAGAGCTGGTCCAGTGTTCCACGGCCAGGACGAAAACCACACTGCTCTTCCTGAATCCGAAATTCAACTATCCGACAGACCCTCCCTTCCAGAACCCCTGAATAGACCTTACCAGGGAGGCTTAAGAGTGTGATTCCTCTGTAGTTTGAACACACCCTCCGGTCCCCTTTTTTAAATAGGGGGATCACCACCCCAGTCTGCCAATCCAGGGGAACTGCCCCTGATGTCCACGCAATGCTGCAGAGCCGCGTTAACCAACGCAGCCCCACAACATCTAGAGCCTTAAGCTACTCAGGGCGAATCTCATCCATCCCCGGGGCTTTGCCACCAAGGAGCTTTTTAACAACCTCAGCAACCTCAGCACCAGAGATGGGAGAACCCGACCCAGAGTCCTCAGGCTCTGCTTCCGCAATGGAAGAGGTGTTGGTGGGATTAAAGAGGTCTTGGAAGTATTCCGCCCACCGAAGCACGACGTCCTGAGTCGAGGTCAGCAGCACACCACCCCCACTGTAAACAGTGTTGGTACTGCACTGCTTCCCCCTTCTGAGACGCCGGATAGTGGACCAGAATCACTTCAAAGCCGTACGGAAGTCTTTCTTCATGGCCTCTCCGAACTCTCCCCACGCCCGAGTTTTTGCCTCGGTGACCAGCCGAGCCGCCTGCCGCTTCGACTGCCGGTACACATCAGCTGCTTCCGGAGTCCCACAGGTCAAAAAAGCCCGGTAGGACTCCTTCAGCTTGATGGCTTCCCTCACCGCTGGTGTCCACCAACGGGTTCGAGGGTTGCCGCCGCGACATGCACCGACAACCTTGCGGCCACAGCTCCGCCCTTCTCTTCACCCGAGTGTCCAAGACATGCGGCTGCAGATCAGATGAAATGACAACAAAGTTATTCATTGAACTGCGACCTAGGGTGTCCTGGTGCCAAGAGCACATATGGACACCCTTATGCTTGAACATGGTGTTTGTGATGGACAATCCATGACGAGCACAGAAGTCCAACAACAAAACACCACTCGAGTTCAGATCAGGTGGGCCATTCCTCCCAACCATGCCCCTCCAGGTCCCACTGTCATTGCCCACGTGAGCGTTGAAGTCCCCCAGCAAAACGAGGGAGTCCCCAGGAGGGGCACTCTCCACTACCACTTCCAAGGACTCCAAAAAGGGTGGGTAATCTGAACTGTTGTTTGGCGCATAAGCGCAAACAGTCAGAACCCATCCCCCCACACGAATGCGGAGGGAGGCCACCCTCTTGTTCACCAGGGAAAACCCCCACGTGCAGGCACCGAGATGAGGGGCAACAAGTATGCCTACCCCAGCTCGGCACCTCTCACCAGGGGCAACTCCAGAGTGGAAGAATGTCCAGCCCCTCTCAAGGAGACTGGTTCCAGAGCCAGAGCGGTGCGTCGAGGTGAGTCCAACTATCTCTAGTCGGAACCTCTCTACCTCGCGCACAAGCTCAGGCTCCTTCCCCACCAGAGAGGTGACTGGTTTTCGTCCTAGGCAGAGGATTTCCCCTGAGTTTTGGGGGTTCTCCTGCCTTTCCCTGGTCTGTCGCCTGGTGATGGCACAGACGGTCTGGGGATCTGGAGGAAAGCTTACATGTTCTCGGAATTCCCATGGGGTTACGCTTTCGGCTCCCAATCTGGCCAGACGGTCAGCTTCGTTGTTTCCGTCTTTGTCTGGTCCCAGAGTGCGGGAGTGTCCCTTTACCTTCTTGTTTTATTTCTCTCTTTCTCCTCTCAATTCTTTGTGTCCTCACTCTGAAGAAACTCACTAAGATAGGAAAAACATTTATAGATTTTATTTATAACTTTTCTACAAGTTTTTAAAAAAGTGCCAAATATTTATTGGCCATTTCAGGAGCCTCCCTCTCTCTGGCTTCTTCTCTAACCAAGGCTGCCCTCTCTCTCTCCTTATCCTTCTCAGCCTGCTCATTTAAGAAGTCAAGCAGGACTTCACTGCTTCTCTTCCTGGCCTGCCTCCCTGTCCTTTCTGCTGTTGAGGAAGGAGTAGAGGCTGAGGTCATGACCACCCCACCGGCAGTGGCAGACGAGCGGCCACAACCAGGGGAGGACTGATATTGTGCTGCCCCTGGAGCGCAGCATCAAGCAGCTCATACCACTGCCAGGTGGCAGCAGTCACACCACCAGCCTCAACCCCCCGCCCAGTAGGTGGGTCTCGGAGCTCCTGAAAAATGGTTTATCATTTTAGTTAATCCGCACAATATCCTTCAACACTGTGTTTTCTGTGGTAATACCAGAAATGTGGTGTGAATAATACATAATGTGAGCTAATATTATGCAGGGAGTTTTGTTATTTTACCTTATATTTATGCACTAAATTGTGCCACTTCTTAGCCTGCTTTGCTGTGACCTCCAGGCCAGGGGCTCTCACAAAATCACTAGTTGAATAAAAAACAGGTTTAGTGTCACAAGAGCTGAAGATGGACATTTAGGCAGACATAAATCAAAACTACTCACTCCCATCCAGTTTTAAAAGAGTTCCTCTTGCCGGTAAATAAGCCCTCATTGGCAATATGCCAGTTTATGAGGACCTGGGTGTGTTCTGTGGCCCCTGTTTAAAATATAAATGTCAATTATGTATTACTTTACACATATTTTGTGACCTATATAATAGCTGATAACTGCTTCTTCTGCTTACAGTTATGCGTTTTGTCCAAAACATCAGCCATGATGGGATGGATGTTGATATTGTCCTTGGGAATAAATATATTTACAATTTATTCCAGCAAGTATTGGGTTAATAAAGCAACACAAGTCAGTCAGATAAACACAAAACAAATGAATGTTTTGCCGAATTAAAACAAAAAATGGCATCAGAATGAGCGGTAGTTCACACATGACTAGGCCAAGAGAAGTGAACTACTACATCTTAAGGAGACATCCTACAGATTCTGGCCCACAGCCTACTGTGCTCGTCATGGATTGTCCATAACAAATACCATGTTCAGGCACAAGGGTGTCCATATGTGCTCTTCACACCAGGACACCCTAGGCGGTAGTTCAATGATGTTGTGCGATTATACACTGTTTAAAGTTATTTGATGTTTCATAAATAACTCTTTGTCTGTTAAGTATTGTCTGGTGATGATCAGCTCTTAAGCTGATATCAAGACAACGGTTGAAAGGGATGAATTCGAGCACTAGCGATCTTTTAACAGCAAAACCTGCACACACATAGAATAAAGGAGTGACAACTTCTTTTCAAGTTCAAGAATTTAATAACAGAAATAAAATGAACATCCAGAGAACATCACTATGTAATGCTGTTTATCTGAATTAACACAATATTTTGATTAATAAATCCTCTCTACTAGGCTAGTGAAACTTAACTAAACTACTAAGCAAAAATGAAGATAAAAAGAAGCTAAGCTAAGGAACTATTTACAAGCAAAAACAAACAAAAGACAAGACAAAAGTGGTTGGTCATAGTCAGAATACTTCAGTGAATCCTGGTTCACTGCAGATCTGATTAACAAAAACATGGAATGGAGTTAAAACATTTGCCATGTATTTCAATCCATTCACAATGCAAAGCCCAAGTTGAACAAAACATTTTGAGTGGCTGGATAACATAAACATTAATGTCCCATCAATGTATGAAACCCTTGTGGAGGTAACCTTTCTGGTAAAACCTTAAAACGCACTCGACAGTGATATGGTACCAAATGCTAGCAATGCTATATTGTTAGCCTTTTGTTCAACACGCCAGGTGTACAACGGTTTACAAATCGTTTCCCAATAAACCTATTTACTTCACCCTCAGCCCGCTGCCCAAACCTCTGTCCTTTGTTTCGTGTCAGTCCTGTCCAGTTTTGGCCATTCACGGGAGAAGCGTTGAAGGAGGGAAGTTGTTGGCTAGCGCTTGGCACTTGGCAGGCTAGTGTTACCGGCCTGAGCATTCCCCTTTAAGGGGGTGGTCTTAGTGGGAGGACGTTACGCAGAAGGGAGGGTGTGTGTGTATCTCCCGAGTAGTCTGTGGGGAGTAACTGTGATGACAGCATATAGCCCTGCTTTTGGTGAGTAAGCTCCACTCTGCCGTCATAAAAGTACTGTACTGGAATGAGGAAAAGTGCCGAATAAAGCCCGGTCCGTATGTGCAACAACTCTGCCTCTCCTCCTCTGTGCCTGTGCGTCAAGAACCCGGACTTTTAGTTACCAGCCACAACGAGCCAAGCTAAGGTGAGACAGGTCTTAGCTTCATGACCAGCAGTTCCGTACCACGGTTAGGAATGAAGGACTGGAAGGTAACACTAGCGTTAGCCTTGCAGCAGCATGTAGCTAACGGCGTGGTCGGGTCGGAGGCCTGCTGTGAGCACGTTCTCTGAACCGGCTGCAGTCTGAGTTGAGCGGGGTTTTCCTTTAGAATTCCACAACTTTCCACCCTGTCTGGGTTCGCTCCCCTGTATAGGCTGAGAAGAAATACACAGAGCTGTTTCGCATGCAGGATCTTTGTCCCTGCATCTGATTGTGAAGTTAGGACTGCAACTTAGCTCTGTATTTGCCCGGACATGTTGTTTGTCCGGATTCAGTCAGGTCCTCTGCTGAAGCAGGCAGTCGAATCTAGCAGACCCTGGATCAAGCGTTGTTGGTCCAGGCAATCTTTCAGATGTTCCAGCAGATGAGGCCATATGGCCCCATGGTTCAGGCCTCCTCCCTTGTCCTGGAGAGGTGATCTGTGCAGCTGCTGAAGAGGTCTGGAGAAGTGGGGGTCTTTGTCTGTGGGAGGAAAGTTTTTATCACCAGCAGGGGACCCCCTGGTGAGAGGAGGAGGAGGAGGTGGCTGTCCCCACTGGCTCTCTCTCCTCTGTACCTGTGTCATCAGAATTCAGTCTGATTCAGTCAACCATTTTGATGATCCTGGCGGTACTATCACAACAATGATCTACTTTGTTGTTTCATTTGACCTGCAGCCGCATGTCCTGGACACTCAGGTGAAGAGAGGGGAGGAGCTCGTCACCGACCAATACCTGGTGGTGAGCTGGCTCCGATGGTGGGGGAGGAAGCCAGTCAGACCTGGCAGGCCCAAATGTATTATGAAAGGTTTGCTGGGAATGTCTGGCAGAGTCTCCCGTGATATGGAGCTTTAACTCCTACCTCTGTTCTGAACACATTCCGAGGGAGGTGGGGGACACTGAGTCTGAGTGGACAAGGTTCCATGTCTATTGTTGAGGCAGCTAGTCGGAGCTGTGGCCGCAAGGTTGTCAGTGCATGTCGCGGCGACAACCATCAAACATGCTGGTGGACACCAGCGGTGAGGGAAGCTGTCAAGCTGGAGTCCTATCATGCTTTATTGACCTTTGGGACTCTGGAAGCAGCTGATGTGTACCAGCAGTCAAAGCGGCAGGCGGCTCAGCTGGTCGCTGAGGCAAAAACTTGGGTGTGGGAAGCGTTCGAAGAGGCCATGGAGAAAGACTTCCATACGGCTTCGAGGCGATTCTGATCCACTATCCGGTGTCTCAGGAGGGGTAAGCAGTGCAGTACCAACACTGTTTATAGTGGGGGGGTGGAAGCAGCTGATGTGTACCGGCAGTCAAAGCGGCAGGCAGCTCAGCTGGTCGCTGGGGCAAAAACTTGGGTGTGGGAAGCGTTCGAAGAGGCCATGGAGAAAGACTTCCGTACGGCTTCGAGGTGATTCTGGTCCACTATCCGGTGTCTCAGGAGGGGTAAGCGGTGCAGTACCAACACTGTTTATAGTGGGGGTGGTTTGTTGCTAACCTCGACTCCGGACGTTGTGTGTTGGTGGGCGGAATACTTCGAAGACCTCCTTAATCCCACCAACACGTCTTCCATTAAGGAAGCAGAGCCTGGGGACTCCGGGTGTGCCTCTCCCATCTCTGGTGCTGAGGTCACCGAGTTGGTTAAAAAGCTCCTCGGTGGCAAGGCCCCAGGGGTGGATGAGATTCGCCCTGAGTACCTTTAAGGCTCTGGATGTTGTGGGGTTCTTTTGGTTGACGCAACACTGCAGCATTGCGTGGACATCGGGGGCAGTTCCCCTGGATTGGCAAACTGGGGTGGTGGTCCCCCTATTTAAAAAGGGGGACTGGAGGGTGTGTTCAAACTACAGAGGAATCACACTCTTAAGCCTCCCTGGTAAGGTCTATTCCGGGGTTGTGGAAAGGAGGAGGGTCTGTCGGATAGTCGAATCTCGGATTCAGGAAGAGCTGTGTGGTTTTCGTCCTGGGCGTGGAACACTGGATCAGCTCTACACTCTCAGCAGGATCCTGGAGGGTGCATGGGAGTTTGCCCAACCAGTCTACATGTGCTTTCTTGATCTGGAGAAGGCAATCGACCATGTCCCTCGGGGGGTCTTGTGGGGGGTACTCTGGGAGTATGGAGTACTGGACCCTTTAATAAGGGCTGTTAGGTCTCTGTATGACCCGCGTCAGAGCCTGGTCCGCATTGACACAGTATTGACGGCAGTAAATCAGACTTGTTTCCAGTGAGAGTTGGACTTTGCCAAGGTTGCCCTTTGTCACAGATTCTGTTCATAACTTTTATGGACAGAATTTCTAGGCGCAGCCTAGGTGTTGAGGGGATCTGTTTTGGTGGCCTTAGGATTGCGTCTCTGCTATTTGTGGATGACGTGGTTCTATTGGCTTCATCAGGGTGTGATCTATAGCTCTCGCTGGAGCGGCTCGCAGCCGAGTGTGAAGCGGCCAGGATGAGGATCAGTGCCTCCAAATCCGAGACCAGGGTCTTGAGCCGGAAAAGGGTAGAGTGCCTTCTCCGGATTGGGGAGGATGTACTGCCCTCAATGGAGGAGTTTAAGTATCTTGGGGTCTTGTTCACGAATAAGGGGAAGATAGAGCGGGAGATCAACAGGCGGATTGGTGCTGCTTCTGCTGTGAAGCGGGCGATGTACCTGTCCGTTGTGGTGAAGAGAGAGCTGAGCCAAAAGGCAAAGCTCTCAATTTACCGGTCGATCTACGTTCCTGCCCTCATCTATGGTCACGAGCTTTGGGTCGTGACCGAAAGAACGAGATCCTGGATACAAGCGGCTGAGATGAGTTTTCTCCATAGTGTGTCTGGGCTCTCCCTTAGAGATAGGGTGAGGAGCTCAGTCATCCGGGGAGGACTCAGAGTAGAGCCGCTGCTCCTCCACGTCGAGAGGAGCCAGTTGAGGTGGCTCGGGCATCTGGTCAGGATGCCTCCTGGACGCCTCCCTGGTGAGGTGTTCCGGGCACGTACCACCGGGAGGTGGTCTATTAAATATAAGGTCTCTCCCTCCAAAGACTTTGTTAGTTAATGAATTGATTTCCGATATTCAGATTGATTTATTTTGTCTCACAGAAACCTGGCTACAAGAGGACTACATTAGTATAAATGAGTCAACTCCCTCCAATTATTCAAACTTTCACATTCCCAGATCTGTTTGAAGAGGAGGGGATGTAGCAACCATCTTTCAGTCGGATTTATTAATTAGTCCCAGGCCAATTAATAACTACAGTTATTTTGAACATTTAACCCTCATTTTCTCTCATCCAAATTGCAAAGCACTAAAACCTCTTCTGTTTGTTGTTTTGTATCATCCACCAAGCCCTAACATTCAGTTTCTGGATCAGTTGTCAGACTTCTTATCTGGTTTGGTGATAAACACTGACAAGGTTATTATCGTGGGGGATTTCAACGTTCATGTTGACACAGAATGTGATAAACTTAGTGTAGCCTTTAAAACTATCCTAGATTCAATTGGTTTTGCTTAACATGTACATAAACCGATGCACTTTTGGCTCCATACTTTAGACCTTGTGCTGACTTATGGCATTGATTGTGAAGAATTAACAGTATTTCCTCACAACCCTGCCCTATCTGATCATTTTTAATAACATTTGAGTTTACTCTAACTGAGTTCTCAACCCCAAAAAGAGGGTTCAATTATAGCAGATCTTTATCGGATAATGCTGCATTAAACTTTAAAGAGTCTGTCCCCCTTTTAATATCTTCAGTATTGCAGAAATACCCTGCAGATAGCAGCAATGTTGTTTATTCCCATTCACAAATAGATGTATTTGTTAACGGTGTGACTTTGTCTTTGCCTTCTGCATTAGACAATGTAGCTCCCTTGAAAAAGAACGTGAGTATTCACAGGAAGCTGGCTCCCTGGTTTAATTCAGAGCTGCGTTCCTTGAAGCACAATGTTAGGAAATTGGAGAGAAAATGGTGCTCTACACACCAAGAGGAATCCTACCTAATCTGGAAAGACAGTCCATTGTTGTATAAAACGACCCTTCGCAGAGTTAGAGCAGCACATTTTTCATCATTAATTGAGGAGAATAAAAATAATCCTAGATATCTCTTCAGTACAGTTGTCAAACTTACTCAGAGTCACAGCTCCATTGATCCATCTGTGGCAGTATGCCCTGCTGGCCCTGAACGCACCATACAGGTGCCTGAAACTAATTGGTTGTGGTGCTGTCTGTATATAAAAGGCCCTCCCTCACCTGGCAGACATGTCTTTCTTCTGGTTCAGACCTTAACGTTTGCTGGTGCTGCATGCCAGCTGCATACAAATGCACGCATGAAAGACTGACATAAATCTCAGAGAAATTCTTCCTATGGTAAGAAGCTTCCCACACTCTTAATGTTTGTTTAGCTTAACTTTAGCTCAGCTTTACCTGTGTATTCAGGTGGCCAGTACACTGTTTGATTCCCCTCCCTGCCTGAGGAACTACACAGAGCTCAGGGGTAAGTGAAAAGCTTATTTTCTGTACACGTTCAGATTCTATTTTTGACATCTACTTTTGATAAACGCTGCTGTTTGTCCTTGGCTGTCTGTTTGCCAGACTGTTACTCCAAGCTGCCGCTTGCCTGCTACCTTGGGTATCCATCGCCTGCTGACTACCCGCCAACCTGGTTGGCGTAAAGCTGGCTCCTGGCCCTCGTCCACTGTGGCTGATTTGGGCTGGTTTGCGACCAGCTCTATTGATTCTTCTGGTGCTTCTCTGGGCGGCGTGAGCTGTGGTGTGGCCGTGTGTCCCAAGACGGATTCTTAATTGTAACTGCTGCTTGAGTTGTTGTGGTCTAAACTGTATCATTTAATGTATGTAATTTGAGTGTCTATTTTATTTTGCCAGGAACAGCCAGCTTGTGGTGTTGGCGGTGGACTTTCTGGGTGGTGGTACTTTTTGGTTTAATGCATGATTTTCTTTGATTTTTGTTTTCTGTGTTTGTTTTGTACACCACTACCCTGATTTGCACTGCCACCTAGAGTGAGCCAAACTGTCATTTTACTGTGTGATTGGTTCTAATGTAGTATGTTTTTAATGTAGTATGTTTTATTAAACTGAACCCAAAGCAATTGTGCAATAAATAAAATTATTGAATTGAGTGAGATTGTCTCAAGCCTCATCTGTGGCGGGCCTGTGTGCCTTAATGGTGACTTAGAGAAGAATTAATTGCAACCGTATAATTGATAAATTGGTTTTCATTAATTCAAGTTGCCCATTTGTAAAACACTGGTACTGCCACACATCCATTTCCTTAGCTCTTGCAGTAATATTTTATGGGATTCTTCATAAATTTGATTCCAATAAAAATAAAATTGGCATCCTCCCAAACATGATTATCTCGTCCTCAGTAAGTGAGGCAGCGTTGATGGAATCTTTAGAACCTGTGCGGCGTTTGAACTGTTTAGAAGCAGTAGAGCTTTCTGAGCTATCTAAAATTTTAGCTTCATCTAAACCTTTTACCTGTATGTTAGACCCAATCCCAACCAAGTTGTTTAGGGAGGTATTCCCTTTGATCAGTGGCCCTATTTTAGACATGATTAATCTATCCTTGGTAAATGGATATGTACCACAGGCTTTTAAAGTAGCAGTTATTAAACATTTACTTAAGAAACCATCTCTTGATCAAGATGAGTTAGTAAATTACAGACCTATATATATAATCTTTATCTGAAATTCTTGAGAAAGTAGTTGCTTATCAACTTTGAACATTTACTAAGTAATGACTTTTTTTTTTTTTCCCTTTTTTTCTTCCCAGCGTCCTGTCTAGCAATGTGGCAATAAGAATTGATGTCTTAATGCCAAATACAGTAGAGGTGGGCGATACCGGGAATTTTTAATCGATCCGATACCAAGTAAATACCAGGGGCAGTATCGCCGATATCGATCCGATACCGATACTTTTAACATTTGATTTTTATTTTATTACTACAATTAAATAATAATAATAATAATAATGTTATGTTCAGTGTTTTTTTCCTAATCCACCTCTTATATCTTTCAATCCTCATGTGATTTTGTCTGTATTGTGTGCACCTGCTTGTTGCTTTAATCCTATAATTTTCCCCGTTGTGGGATAAATAAAGGATTAGCTAATGTTATCTTATCTTAAATAACACTTTTTAATAGGATATATGTACTGGGTTCTTTCAAGGTCTTAATTACATTTTCTGTGTGGGCTCCAGTAACATATGATAGATAATATCTACTTTGAAAATTAACATGAACTGCTGCTCTGATCTACCTGGATGTCCTCCGGAGGACTGAAACGCCTCAGTCAGTGACGTCAGTCTGTGGGTCTGGTCTGTCGGGGCAATCAGAGAAGTTTCCTCTGTCGCTTTCACTCTTTCCTCTGTTTGTTGTGTTTCCACTAAATTTAACCAGCTTTTTACTAAACATATTTCTCTCTTCAAGTTTTTGCGCTCTGGCGGTCTCTCTCTCTCTCTCCGTGTCTGAACAGGAGCAGCGCGCCGCGCGCGGCGGTTGTTTGTGTATGTTGAGTTGAGAGAGCACAGTGGGCGGGACAGGCTGAGCCTGCGTGCTGATTGGCTGGCGCCGCTGAGCCATGTACGAGAGGGGAGGGGGAGCAGCAGAGTGCCGGTGTTGGCACAGAAGGGGAGACTGATCTGGTGAATCTGCTGCAGTCAGTGCGCGCGGGAGAGAATAAAAAGGATCGATCCTGTTAAAAGAATATTGTTCAATATCAATACCCGCGTTGGTATCGATAGTATCGATCCTAGGATCGATCCGCCCACCTCTAAAATACAGCTTGACAGATTTTCTTTCACAAGTGGAGCAATCAGCTTTCACCATAGTGCTCCGCTTGATTTATGCATAGTTTTATTGTGATTCCTGCGGGGAGAAGTTCAAATTATGTGGACACTACAATGGGAAAGTAGGAGAGTAAAGGAAGAACAAAAAGAGAAAATATGTGAAAGAAGAGATAAAAGGGAAAGAATGATAAAACATCTTCAGTCTGTTTCATCACCTGAAAAGAGAGATGTAAAAAAGAACAGCACAACCAACAGACATAGTGTAACAAATACAATAGAGTAACACCTTGATAACATGCTAAATCATATGTATTATGTATCATTTAAGCTGACACGTGTAAAGTGATACCTGAGAAAACAAAGTGAAAAATAAATAAAAAGATAAATAAATTACGGGCTTTCTATATATATAAGTGAACACTTAGAACCTGGAACCCAGCACCTGTGGGTGTTTGTGAGGGTGCACTTGTGTATGTGAAATTTATCCAGAAGGAAATTGCTCAATAGTGGTTGTGAAGAACCAAAGGCTCGCCTTCCCCGAGCACCGAGGCAGGCGCCAGGGGACCCATAACCCCGGACTCCCAAAGCAGGGCACCCAAGACGGGCAAACACAGGAAATCCGCAACCCCCCTGTGAGTTAGCCTGGCCAAAGTGGCTAAAAGGAAGGCAGTCAGGCAAAAGATGTCCAGTGCAGCAGGTGGTTTATTCACAAAAAGGTGTTGAAAAAAATATTTACAAAAAAATCTCAAAAAAAAAAAAAGAACTAAAAGGTTTAACATGGCTAAACAGATCAAAACTGAACATAAAGCAACCAAAATTAATGTCACATGCACACAGCTACACTGACCTGGTTCTCCCCCTCTCTCTAGAACCTCTCAATTGCTTGTCTTTTATACCTTTCCCCACAAAGGTAGAAAAAATGGCCTCTGATGGACTCTCCCACACAGGCACCCCCAAACAATTGATACATTTCCTATCATTGTTAAAATCAATACAATTCAGCACTATATCTGAATATGAAACAATGCAACAATTGAAATACAAACGGCATTAAATTACACAATGCCCAAAACTTAATCTGGATGGATTACTGCTTCCCCCTCTTCAGATGGTCTCTTCCTGTGCCAATCCTCCAACAGGAAGGCCTAATTTCCAGGAAGTAACACATCAGGTAAATTCACTGAAATAAAATACACAAGATAAATGAAAAAACAATTACAAACTGAATGATTTGAACCACGATGTTATAGTAAATAATCATTAGAAATGCAAAACATAAACAAACCCGGGATAGTATATATCTGCAAACTAAAGACTAAATACAATATGGCTAAATCAAAACAAACCAGAATGTTACCAAATGTATATAAACAGACAAATGGTGTTCTCACCCACTTTGTCACACTTCTTGGCATTTATAACAAGTCCAGCATTCTTGATATGTTGAAACACATCATCCAGATGTTTCAGATGGTCCTCCCATGTACGACTAAAGATAACATCATTGTCAATGTATGCAGCTGCATACTGTTCTGCACCTCTTAAAACTTGGTCCACTAACCTTTGAAATGTTGCCGGTGCTCCGTGCAAACCAAAAGGCATTACTGTGAATCTAAACAGACCACTTGGTACTCTAAATGTTGTTAAGTCCTTTGAAGATTCTGACAATGGAACCTGCCAATAACCTTTACAAAGGTCAAGGGTCGTCAGAAAGTTAGCATTTCCCAAGCGATCAATTAGTTCATCAACCCTCGGCATTGGATAAGGATCAAAAGCAGACACAGAATTTAACTTAGAAAAGTTTACACAAAAGCTAAGTTTAGAATCATCTTTCTTCGGGACAAGCACTACTGGACTACACCACTCACTATATGATGGCTCGATGATTCCTGCAGCCAGCATCTCCTCAAGCTCATTCTTTAGTTCCGGCAATAGCTTAGCTGGAATACGGCAAGTGGTATCTCTGATTGGCTGTTGGTCTGGAGAATGCAGAGTAATTTTGTGTTCAATGAGGTATGTCCGACCTGGTTTTAAACTAAAGAGTTCCTCTGTCATAAATGACTGCAGTTTGCAATGTCTTTCCACTGGTAAATGATGGAGGTCTGGAAATACAGATTCAACCACTGAAGGAGGAAAGTACTGCTCCTGAGGGTCTTCTTCATCTACAACCGCGCACGCCCACATAGATGTTGCTTCCTGTGGCTGATCTGTCCATTCTTTCAACAAATTAACATGAAAGACTTGATGGGTCTTTCGACGCTCTGGCAAATAAAGCTCATATGTGACTGGACCTGTCTTCTTTGTGATTTTGTATGGTCCTTGCCACTTTGCAAGAAGACTGCTTTCAGAAGTTGGCAACAGTAGAAGAACTTTTTGGCCTTCACTGAAAACTCTTCTTCTTGAAACTCTATCATATCTCTGCTTTTGTTGTTGTTGTGCATGAGCCAGATTTGTATTGGCAAGTTCTTGAAGCGTCTCCAATTTGTCCCTCATTTTTAAAACATATGAGAGCTCATTGCACCTCTGTTCTGACATAGCACCCTCCCAAGCTTCTTTCAAAACATCCATTGGACCTCTAACTGGATGCCCATAAAGCAACTGGAATGGTGAAAATCCAGTAGATGTTTGTGGAACCTCTCTATAGGCAAATAACAGAAATGGGAGCCATTGATCCCAATCTGACCCTGTATCATTTACAAACTTCTGGAGCATTGATTTTAAGGTCTTGTTAAATCTCTCCACAAGGCCGTCTGTTTGTGGATGATAGGGACTAGTCTTGACACCTTGAATTCCCAACAAACTGTAGATGTCTTTAAGCATCTTTGAAGTAAAGTTGGTACCCTGGTCTGTAATAATTTCTCCAGGTATTCCCACTCTAGAGAACAACTGAATAAGGCAGTTAACAATCTGACAAACCTTTATTTTCTTTAGGGGAAAGGCTTCAGGGTATCTTGTTGCATAGTCACAAACCACAAGTATATATTTATGACCCGCATTACTTCGTTCTAAAGGACCTACTATATCCATAGCCATCCGTGTAAAGGGTGTATCAATGATAGGCATACTAATAAGTTGAGCTCTATCTGATTTTCTGCCTGGAGCTGTTAATTGACACTGTGGGCAAGCTTTGCAGTATTTTACTGTGTCACTGAACTGTTGGGGCCAGTAAAACCTGGGAAACATTCTAGCAAATGTTTTAGACTGCCCCAAATGTCCTGCCCAGGGAATTGAATGACTAATTTTCAAGATTGTCGGTCTCAAACTCTGTGGGATCACCAGCTGGTCCCCAATCTGGCTGCGGCGATACAACAAATTGTCCTTAAGCATAAACATTTCCTCTCTGCCCTTAACTTGATTTGATTCATGAACACATTTAGCAAACAATAGTTGAAGTGTTGGATCCTCTTTCTGTAGGTTAGCCACATGACTAGCACTGAGAAGAGCTTCAACCTCTAAAGGCTCTGGAATGTGCTCAGCTATTCTTGTTCCCCTCACCTTCTCATGTCTTCTGTGCTTTTTGCTCTTTTCTGTTTTATTGCCAGTGCTTAACCCATCCTATGGTCCCCACTCATTTGCAAAAGGCAACTCATCCCAACCTAAAGCATTAGCCTGTTGCTTCTTAGCTTCCGACCTTGTGACAGCTAGCAAACTCTCACCAACTTTGGCCTGACAGGAATGCTTGGTTATTAGCTCAACTAGTATTGGGAGATCACGGCCCAAAACCACTTGATATGGCAGTGTTTGCAGTACTCCCACTGAAAGAGTGTAACACTGGCCATCAACTTCAATTGAAACCTCAGCAATAGGATAAGGTACATTGTCACCATGAATACAACACACATCCACTGTTGCTCCTGAAAATATCACATCTCTAGGAAGACTGTCTTGTCTAACCAGAGTGCGGTTACTTCCTGAATCCAGCAGAGCTACACAGGGTTTATCTTCAATAAGCACCCCTATGGATGGTTCATGTTGTTGCAAATCACATACACTTTTATCCTCCCTACTGAGTTGATATTGTAAAGCAGAACACATGTAGTTTTTACTGGAAGACATCTTTGTACATTGTGCTTTAAGATGACCCATTTGACCACACAAATGACACGCTTTATTAACTGTACTTCTCTCAGATCTGGCAGGATCTGTATTGTACCAGTTCTGTCTTGTAGCTTTCAGACGAAAGTCAGTGCCACTAGATGACTTGTTGGAAGGCAAGTGTGAAAAGGACTTAGCTTTAATGAAGTCTCTGGATGGTCGACGAGCCGACAAAAAAAGCTTCAGCCCGTTCTGCTGCTTCTCTGGAGGTCTTTGGATTGCGCTCTTTAATCCATGTCTGAAGATCAGGATTCAGTACCTTGAGAAACTGTTCCAAGATGATGGCATCTTGGATTTGTTCCTTTGTTCCTTTGTGTTTCAGGAGTCATCCATTTGATGTACCAGTCCTTGAGGCGGACCTGCAGTTCCTTTGGGGTTTCCTCTTCCCTCATGGTACTGGAACGAAATCTCAGTCGATATGTTTCCTCGCTTATTTCATACTTCTGCAAAACAGCACACTTCACTTTTGCATAGTCCATAGTGTCATCCATATCCATAGCTACATACACCGAACGAGCTTTACCAGTTAGCAGTGGGGCTAGGTGAAGAGCCCACTCATCTTGAGGCCACTGGCAGGCATGTGCAATCCTTTCAAAGGTGGTCAAATAATGTTCAATGTCCTCACCTTCATTGTAGGGTTGCATTTTTGGCCCTTTCCAACCAGAGTGTCTTACCAGAGTTGGATGCTGTGTTCCACTGGGTTGTCGCATTGGTTCAGAGTCAAGCTGGGGTAGATTCTGTGGAAGGGAAGATGGTTCTGGAGTAGGTCCTCTTGATAGCACAGAAGTAGATGCTGGAGCTTCCCATGATTGCAGATGATCAACCCTCTCCTGCTGCACCTGCTGTTGAAGCTGGGAAAACTGATGCCGAATTTGCCTCCATCTGTCCTCCTGTCGTTTGTACTCCTGCTCCAGTTTGACATCACGTTCTGCCTGTTGTTGCATCAGGGATTGCAAAAGTCTCGTCAGTTCAGCCACATTTAGTTGTCCGGTAACATGGCCACTTACTGCCCCTTGTTGGTCATTGGCTTCTTCCACTTCTTCCTCTTTACAGTCTGGAACGAAGGCCCTCTTTGACCGGGTTGACATCTTCTCCACTGCCTCTTCCTTGGCCTGGAAGTCACCACTGCCACCAAATGTAAGTTAGCCTGGCCAAAGTGGCTAAAAGGAAGGCAGTCAGGCAAAAGATATCCAGTGCAGCAGGTGGTTTATTCACAAAAAGGTGTTGAAAAAAATATTTACAAAAAAAGAACTAAAAGGTTTAACATGGCTAAACAGATCAAAACTGAACATAAAGCAACCAAAATTGATGTCACATGCACACAGCTACACTGACCTGGTTCTCCCCCTCTCTCTAGAACCTCTCAATTGCTTGTCTTTTATACCTTTCCCCACAAAGGTAGACAAAATGGCCTCTGATGGACTCTCCCACACAGGCACCCCCAAACAATTGATACATTTCCTATCATTGTTAAAATCAATACAATTCAGCACTATATCTGAATATGAAACAATGCAACAATTGAAATACAAACAGCATTAAATTACACAATGCCCAAAACTTAATCTGGATGGATTACTGCTTCCCCCTCTTCAGATGGTCTCTTCCTGTGCCAATCCTCCAACAGGAAGGCCACCTTATCCTAGCCACCCCTCACCCCCACCCCTTTCTGGGGAGAGCAGAGGCGTCCGCCCCAGTCCCGGCAAGCCGCTCGCGCCTCACAGCAACCCCTCGCAAAGACCGTGAACCCGGTGGCCCACTCCTCCTCCAGGTCCTAGACCCCATGCCACAATCAGAGAACGGGGGTGTGAAAAAGACCCCGATTCTCCCTACGCCAGCTCGGATGTTGTGTTGTTGCATGTTGTTCTCAAATGTGTTTAAAACTGAGAGCGCCGAAGTGGGTACCCGGCACAGCACACCACCACAGCCCGGGGGCCAGGGACAGGCGGTAGGGCTCGCGAGCCAACCACCCCCCAGGACCAACACCTCCACCCCCCCCCCCCCCCCCAGCCCACCCACCAAGCCTACTGGCTTTCCCCCTAAAAGAAAAAATAAAGAAATAATAATAATAATAATAATAATAATAATAATAAATAAGAGGGGGGACCCTGGCTAGCCAGCCCCGCACGACCCATCCAAAACCCCCACCCCCCCACCCCCAGGTGAAACCCGCACCGAGAGACAGCACGGACCACGACTGAGACAGGGGGCTGGACCCAAGCCCACCAAAATGTCCACATCCACCCCCATCCCCCACTTCCCCCCCCCACACACACACACCACCCGTAGATGTAATCCCTCCCCAACACTAACATTCTAACAACTCTCCATACATACAACAATAGACATCCATACTGGGTTAGTCCCTACTCCCCCTCCCTCCCCTCCCCCCACTAGCAGAGTGCCAACCTAAAGAAAGGGAAGAGCATCTGCCCTGAGATGTTAATGTCCATGCCCCCCTACCGGCTCGACAGGCCCAGAGGCCCCCCAGCACACCAGAGGCCCCGTGCAGGGGCAGACACCCAGGTGCGCGCCGGCCTAGATCCTAGGGGGTATATACCTCGGAACCCGAACCCCCGAGGCCCCGCCGGGGCCCCTGCCCGAGGGCGGCACACCCCAGGGACTCCAGGTCCCCAGACCCACCCCGAACCCACCCAGCGGCAGCACAGCTACCAGGTCAGTAACCCACGTCCGTCACCGCGAAACTCCCCAAGAGTACCGCAAGTGGCCTCTGTAGGCCGCCCGTAGGCCTCCCAAGCCCCTCCCAGATGGGGGCAACAGACCCCGGGGTCAGACCCACTCCGAGTGCCCCCCAGAGCCCTAGGGACCCCCCTATCCAGCCACTGCGCCCTGCAGGAAGCAACCCACCGCCCCCCATTCCACTAAGTGATGGTGCTGATCAAAGGAGCCCATAGAGATCGATCAGATGTGGATGCAGATGCTGTCTCAAGATTAATATGATCCAACATCCAATATGATCTATATACTGATTGATACTGAGATTTTTCTTACTTTTCCATTTCATGAGTATAGTTTTCTTTGCGATACATAATGCAGTGAAAACCATGCAAACTATTTCTTTTTCCAGACGGCTTTCCTCAAAGTTACCCAGCAAGCAAACTGATGGGGAAGGTGAAATTTTACAACTCAGGCACTTTGATAAGCCCTTACATATCTGTGCCCAGAACCTCTGGACTGGTGTGCATAACCATAACGCATGAATATAATCATCAGGATGATTGCCTATGCAGTGTGGACAGATATTAGATTGTGCAAGACCCATCTTGAATCATCTTTGTCCTGTATAGTGTACTCTATTAAGGATTTTGTATTGTATTAGTTGTAAGTTGTAAGTTAGTTTGAAAGTTCTTAGACATATCTGAGCCTGGAAGTTTTGTTCAAAGTTGACGGATAAATCCTCTTCCCATTTCATAATAGAAAGAGATATTGAATCATCTATTTTAGTCAGTGTCCTGTATGATTTAGACAGTAGTTTGGGGGGTGGGGGGTGTTAAATCTAGGAACTCTAATATATTAGTTGGGATTTGTAAACCACCTTTAATATGCTTAAATTTATTTCTAATTATAGATTTAAGTTGTTCATATTCCAAGAATTTATTTTTACTAATGCCATATTGCATATTTAGTTTGGCAAAGGTGATGAACTCGGTTTCGTCAAGTAAAATGTTCCAGGTATTCAATACCTTTATTCTTCCAGTATGTAAAGTTTATCATATTATTATTTTGTAGGATGTCAGGGTTATTCCAGATGGGTGTACGACTGCACGGGAAAAAGAGATGACTTCATAATTTTAAGAAACTCCCACCATGCTGTCATAGTGGAGCTAATGTTAATATTTTTAAAGCATGTATGCTGTTATATATTTGAGCTAATAAACGGCAAATCTGAAATCGTGATATCATTGCATATTTTCTGTTCTATATCTATCCAGGGCTCGTCTAAAGGATTATGTTTTATCCATGTAGAGATGTATTGTAGTCTATTTGCTAAGTAGTAGCTATGGAAATTAGGCAGATCTAGTCCACCTCTGTCTTTAGTTTTCTGTAGTGTCTTTAAACTGATACGGGGGGGTTATCTTTCCAAATAAATTTAGAGATAGAAGAGTTTAAATATTTGAACCAGTCGGATGATGGTTTATTGGGGATCATTGAAAATAAGTAATTAATTCTAGGTAAGACCATCATTTTAATTAAAGCTACCCTACCCATAAGTGAAATTGGAAGCGATTTCCATTTTTCAAGGTCCTCTTCTATCTTTTTTAAAAGGGGGATGTGGTTAAATTTTACTAAATCTGCTAGTTTAGACAACACAGTAATACCCAAATATTTAATATTTCCTGATTGCAAATGTAAATCTAGGGGGTTCTGAAAAGAGCAATTAATTGGCAGTACCATAGATTTAGACCAGTTTATAAAGTAATCTGAAGCCTTTGAGAAAGATTCTAGTAATCTAATTACTTGAGAGAGGGAAGAGTTTGAGTGCTGAAGATAGAGTAATACATCATCAGCATAAAGACTAATTTTATGCTCTATATTCATGCATTTTATACCTTTGACAACATTTGTTTGTCTAATTGTTGCTGCTAGAGGTTTGATAAAAATGGCAAAAAGTGAGGGGGAAAGCGAGCATCCTTGCCTAGTGCCCCTTTTGAGACAAAAGCTGGAAGATGTTTGATTATTTGTCCTGACACAGGCTGTAGGAAAGCTGTATAAAATTTTTAACCAATTTATAAAAAAATGTGCCAAAACCAAATTTATGTAGAGTAGCGAATAAAAAATTCCAATTTACTCTATCAAATGCTTTTTCTGCATCTAAAGACATTATAGTAGTTTTAATATTTGTATTGTAGGAATAATCTATTAAATTAAGTTATCTGCGTGTGTTTGTGGATGACTGTCTTCCTCTGACGAAACCAGTTTGATCAGGGTGGCTTATGAAAGGAGTGACTTTATCTAATCGTTTTGCAAAACCTTTACAAATTATTTTGATATCCACATTGATTAAGGATATGGGACGATAGCTGGTGGGAAATATAGGATCTATGCCTGGCTTAAGCAGAAGACTGATGGTGGCAGAGTTCATATTAGCTGGAAATCTGCCATTTTCCTGAATTTCCTGCAACATTCTGTGGAATGTTGGTGCCACAATATTTCAGAACTCTTTATAAAACTCAGTAGGGAATCCATCTGTGTCAGGACTCAGCCAGCAGGGCCGTGCAGCTTGCTGCCGGTTCTGCTCCCTCTGCTCTCTCCACAGGTGTTTGTGGTTGACTAGTGGGCGGAGCGCACACACCTGCAGACAGTTCAGCAGCACCAGGCCGCACTATAAGAACTGTGCTCGAACAGAGGGAGGATGCCAGAGTGTTACCGTTGTGGTATGCGTAATTGGCCAAGGCCTCTTGCCATACAAGCCTAGAAAGCTAACTAAAACCCTCCTTTGTGTCTCCCAGGTTACCTCTCGTGCTCCAGTGTTTCCCTTCGTGGTGGACGCCTCAAGTGTCTCTGTGGTTCCTTCCGAGTAAGTTCCCCTCTACCTGGATCCAAGGCTTCCTCTGACGTTCACCTGGTTCCTCCCGCTGCTCTGGATCCCAGGATTCCCCAGTGCTGCTCGGACCCGCCTCTGCCTCCGCTCTCTGGTCTCCAGGACACCTGTCAACACCACCCGCAGGCAAGGGCTGAGTCCACACCGCTTCCTCCCCGGTTCGGTTTCTGCGCTTTGTGGTAAGCTTACGAACCTCTGTAGAATCCACTTAGCTTCACCCTCAATCTTGTCTCTCATTTCTCCAGACTGATCCGGTCTCCAGGCTTTGGTTACCCGTAGTGTTCTGATCTGCTGAGGCAGATGTTCCTCGTGGCTCCTGTCACTCTAAGTTAAAATAAACCTCCTGTGATCTGAACTGTTTTCCCCGAGTGTTTTCTGCATGTGTGCCAAACGCATAAAGGCGACCATGACAATCTGGACCTGGAGCCTTTTTATTGGGCATGCTTGTTAGAGCTTCCTGAACTTCAACTGTTGTCAGCAGTGATTCCAGTGATTGTTTTTTTTTTTTTTTTTGGCTACCTGATACTTTAGGAAGCGTAATTTTATCCAGAAATTGCTTGATGTCATTATCTGATGGCTTTATCTGTGACGTGTATAAAGATTTGTAGAAATTTCGGAAGGTGTTTATACCTTCCGGATCACTTGATGTATTACCAGTTGAGTCTGTAACTGCAAATATAGTCGTTTTCTCTTTTTATTTATTTTTAGCTGATTAGCTAGGAAGCTTCCTGACTTATTGCCATGTTCAAAATTTTCTATTTGAAGTTTTTGTATTAGAAATTTATTCTGCTTTTCAATATAATGGTTTAATTCTAGTTTTACTTTACGGATTTTTCCCAACTTTCCCTCTTCTTGAGAAGTTTCTAGTAACTTAAGTTTTTCTTATTCCTGAATCTTTTTGTTTTCTATCTTTTTTTTATGAGATGAGAATTAAATTATTTTACCTCTCATCACTGCTTTCCCTGCTTCCCATAGTATAGATGCTGATGTGCCTGGTAGATCATTGTATTCCAGGTATGAAGCCCACTCTTCTTTGAAAAATGTATTAAATTCTTCATCTTTAAGCAGCGACGTATTAAATCTCCAGCTCTTGTTTTGTGGGGTTATTTTTTTTTTTATTTTTTTTTATTTTTTTATTTGTTAGGGTTAAAGTAACAAGACAATGATCACTAACAGTAGGATGAATTACAGCCTCTGAAACGTCCAACAGCAGGGAGCTGCTGATTAAGAAATAGTCCAAACGAGAATAAGAGTGGTGGACATTTGAAAGAAAAAAGTATATTCCTTACTATTAGGATGAAGAGAACGCCTTGCATCGCAAACACTAAAATCATTCATGTATTGTTTGACTACATTTAATGAACTGCGCTGAGCCCCTGTTGTATTCAACCTGTCTATTTCCTCATTTAGACCAAAGTTGAGGTCACCCCCAATAATTAGAGAACAATCCCTGTGTTTTGAAAGTGCATGAAAGAGTTTGTGGAAGAATGAGGGTTTATCAAGATTTGGACCATACATACTGACAATACATAACTTCTGGTTATGAATAGATATTTTAATTACGAGTCTACCTTCAGGGACAATAATTTTGTCTAATATTTTAAAACTAACATTTTTGTGGATTAAAATTGCTACTCCTCTCTGTCTAGAGTTACAGCAGGCAGCAAACACATTAGGGAACTCAGGTGAGTTAAGATCACTTACAGTTGTAGCTGATTTATGGGTTTCTTGTAGTGATGGGTTGATGAGGCGTCATGAAATGTTTCGACACATTACCAAACTGTATTGATACTGTGCCGATACTGTGTCACTGAATACTGACACCTGCTGGACCTTAAAAATCCCTACAGGCAACCTGGTTGACAGAGTTGACAGACACTGATTTGATGACCAAGTATACACAATACAATTTAAATCATTGTATGTTGCATTGTGTTTTATATTTTCAATTGAATTAAACATATATTTGAGGTTTTTTTTTTTTTGTTTTTTTTTTTTTTTAGATAGTCAATAAGTAATGTGAACTTGTATCATAATAACCTAAGTAAACATGTTGAACGAGGATGCTTGTGAACTGGCTTTTTTATTTTTTTTTACAAATTCTTTGCTGCCATGTCCTTTCAATCTGTTCTGAAATCGGAAATGCTGAGTATGAGGGAGGAAGAACTAATCAGAGCAGCAGCTTTCTACTAAGGGTAGATCAGCCGTTGTTTTCAGAAACGACGCTCAGAACAAGGACGCACAGCGCAACCCGCCCAACCATAAAGGCGTCTGCCCAACCTATCCATCAGTGGTGCGCTCCGATTAGCACCTGGCGCTCACAGAGTGACACTGTGGTACACCATCACACCAGAGTTGCAAAATGGTTAAAAATTAACCATTAACAGTTATTTTGTTTACAGTTCAGCTTGGATTTTATTTACTGCGCAGCATAGCTTTGCTGTGCGCGGTGCTCTGCGCGAATGCACACACGTGCAGCTCAGAGGGAACAGAAACAGTTTGGCGCGTCAGTCAGTTCGAAACAGTTCCTGTATCGGTCACGTGACTTTCCCGTTTCTCGCATATATATATATATATATATATATATATATATATATGCTTCCGATTGGCAAAATTATCAGACAGCATGGGATTAATTTCCACTGTTATGCTGATGACACTCAGATATATTTATACATAAATCCTGATGAATCCAATCAATTACTTCGACTGCAGTCATGTCTTGATGACATCAAAAGCTGGATGACTTTAAATTTCCTGCATTTAAATTCTGACAAAACAGAAGTTGTAATCTTTGGACCAGAGTCCTCAAAAAATAAACTTCTTAATCAATCACTTAATCTGGATGGCATTAACTTGGCCTCTGATAATAAAGTAAAAAATCTTGGTGTTATTATTGACCAAGACATGTCATTTGAATCCCATATTAAACAGGTTTCCAGAGTTTCCTTTTTTCACCTCAGGAATAATGCCAAAATTAGAAATATTCTGTACAGGGGTGACGCTGAAAAACCAGGAAGTTCACAAAATGCAGTTGAAAGTCTTCAGCTGATCCAAAATGCTGCAGAAAGAGTTCTGATGAAAATCAACAAGAGGGATCATATTTCTCCAATTTTAGCTTCCCTTCATTAGCTTCCTGTTAAATCAAGAATAGAATTTAAAATTCTTCTAACATATAAAGCCCTTAATAATCAAGCTCCATCATATATCAGAGCTCTGATTGCCTTGTATGTTCCTAACAGAGCACTTTGCTCTCAGACTGCAGGTCTGCTGGTGGTTCCTAGAGTCTCTAAAACTAGAATGGGAGGCAGATCCTTTAGCTATCAGGCTCCTCTCCTGTGGAACCAACTCCCAGTTTTGGTCCGTGAGGCAGACACCCTGTCTACTTTTAAGACTAATCTTAAAACTTTTCCTTTTGACAAAGCTTATAGTTAGAGTGGCTCATGTTACCCTGAGCTACCTCTATAGTTATGCTGCTATAGGCTTAGGCTACTGGAGGACATCGGGGCCTATTTTTCTCACTCTGAGTTCTACTGTTCTCCAGTTTTGCATTGCTTGTTGTCATTTCAGCTTTTAACTTTTTGTTCTCTTTTTTCTTCATAGTAGGTACACCTGGTCTGGTGTTCTGTTAGCTGTGACATCAATCAGGGAAGACAGATCACCCGCTTTTACCAATGTAGAACAGATTATTGGATCAATGTGTGCTTCTGTGCTTGTTTGTCTCTTGTTGTGTCTCTGCTCTGTCTTCTCTAACCCCCAGTCGGTCGAGGCAGATGACTGTTGATACTGAGCCGTTTATGGGGAGTTTTTCTTTCTGCTGTCGCTTCATGCTTGCTCAGTATGAGGGATTGCTGCAAAGCCATGGACAATGCTGACGACTTTCCCTGTGGCTCTACGCTTCTCCAGGAGTGAATGCTGGTTGTCGGGACTTTGATGCAATCAACTGGGTTCCCTTATATAGGACATTTTTACCAATCTGTATAATCTGAACCAATCTGTATAATATGATTGAATTTCACTTTGTAAAGAGCCTTGAGATGACATGTTTCATGAATTGGCGCTATATAAATAAAATTGAATTTAATTTAATTGATTGTTTCTCGGCTGGCCTGGGAACGCCTTGGGATTCCCCCGGAGGAGCTGGCCCAAGTGGCTGGGGAGAGGGAGGATTTTTTTCCTTTACAAAATTAATCTAAGTAATCCCAGCCAATCTTTTGACGTACACACTCACAACAAACAATACCTTGTTTCATTTACTCAGTACAAAAAATTCCTCCCCTTCCTGTTTTGTTGGTCTGGAAACCCCGTGCATTTCAAATGAAGAGGCGCATTTCAAATGAAGAGGCACATGTGGACAGAACGTAAGGTAAGAATAAACTTAGTTAAATATTTAATGTTACTTGGGTTTGTACATTCTTTATAGTCTTTGAATTGCTATACAAAACTGAGGCTTTAAATGTAATTTCAAGATTGCGTTGTTGTAACGGTATGTGGATTTTCTAGTGTTAGCGCTGGCATGGCTAACGTTTTGTTGCTTATGTGTAGGCTACACCGTGTAGCCTAACATTACTTGAAACTTTGCAAGTGGTGATAAAATAGTTCATTCTAGTGTAATTTAAAGCTAACATTAGAATGCAACAATAAAATAAGTCATGTTGTGTAAGCATGTGGATTTTTAGAGCAGCAATGTGAAAAATTGGTGGAGATATGTATTTCTTTTGCTCATGTAATGCCCCCCCCCCCTCCCCCCCCAAAAATATTTTTTCTTTTAGCCCTATTTTATTCTTAAAAAATATGTCTTTGTGTTTAAGTGACTGATGGGAACAACAATCTTTGAAATCAGTTCTGCTTAGACCTTTTCAGTTTTCAGAGGTGAAACAGTTAACGTTATGGGCAATTGCGTAATTTACATCCACAAAACCTGCTTGTTTTGCCACTGACATGCTCAGATTATTATTTTAAGTGTCTGACAACATTATGGAAAGGGGCGGGGGGGGGGGGGGGTACGACACGTTTTCTTTACGCGGACCGACTCGCGGAGCGGGGGGGTATCCATGTGTTTTTTCCCTGCCATTCACGCACGCGCGAAAGCAACAACAACAAACCGCGTGTTAACGTCACATTTTTTTTTTTTTTTTTGTTTTTGAATGTTGGCGAGGCGGTAGCGTGAGTTTGGCGAGGCGGCCGCCTCGCCAAGATAGCGCTGCGGGAAACCCTGGAGTAAGATCCTTTTATCTATTCCCTTTACATAGGAAGATCGCTGATAGGCCCAGCTTATTGTTTTAAATTCACTACACGTAAAAAGATTTTACTTGATCTAAAAACTGAGCCATTATTAGAAAGATTTAAGACTTCAGCTTTGATATTTGGCCACTATTTATGACAAAATTGAGTTACAATGACATTAATGTATGTCAAATAGTGCAAATAATCATAATATCATAACACTAATTTGTGTTCACATATGCAATTGACAGCGTCAGGACTATTAACGTTTGTCCAAACGTTTGGACGAAGAGTAGGCCCTACAACAATCCATTTCCCACTGAAGTATGCAATCTGAACTGAGGAGCAGAAAAAGTGTGCGCGGGCTCTATTTTTCTCTATGGTTTGCGACGCGTTAGCTTTTATGGTCTAGTTAGAGTGCTCATTAGAGGTTTATCGCTGTCAGTCATCTTACATAGTCCCGCCTTCTGAATGACGCGGTTTCCTGCACACTTTCTCATCTGAGCCCCGAGGGAAAACAAACCCAAAGACAAATTGTCTGATCAGCAGGTCAGCTATCTGCAGTATTTGTGTAGATAATAAAACGTGAAACTATTTTTAATTAGGCTATAGTTAAAGTTAAATTATTTGCTATGTTTTTGGGTTCTTGCATTGGTCAGTTACTAACCATAACACTTTGTCCTTACCAGGTGATTGTTCTGAAAAGTAGGCTACACTGGATAAAGGTATGTAACTTTCAATAAATTGGTTTATTGTACTGAGGAAACTGGGGATAAAGTTATAATAACTCTTTTAACTCATTGGCCAGACAAAAACTTATTTTAATTTTGAATTGCAAAGTTCCAGTTGTCCTGTTTTTTTTTTTTTTTTTTATGAGTACAAGAAGAGAGACAACAACAGTCATTAATGAGAAGATGGCAAACACCTTCTCACTGCGTCGTAAAGATGTGATCCAGAAAACACCTGTGGTTGACTTATATGCTCGATGGCCTTCCCTGTTTGAGTTTTCCCAGGTATTTAGAACATTTTAATACTTAACTAATTACCTTTTCAATACCAAGTACTTTGTCTGGCAAGGTGGTAGTAATGTGGAATTTGCTGAAACTAAGCTGCTAACTTAACTCAAACCATTCACATAAATTAACTCTCATATGGTGCAGCATCCCTTTCCAAACATCAGACCACTTAAATGTCGTTCTTAGTGTATTTCTAGAGTTACTAGAATACATTTCCACTTGGTAACAATGCTACTTGGTATTGTATCTCTTTCCCTGTGTTTCTAATTCTTTTCTGAATTATGTATTTTCTGAATTAATTTTCTGAAATATGTCTACATCTCTCTTGGTCTCTTTCTCAGATCGAGGAGGAATTCCGGAGGATCACACTGAAGCAACTACAGTCAACATTCTTTGGGAAGTTGGACGAATACACGGCTAAATTGTTAAGACTCTACAGGAGGAAGGGAGGAGCTGTTGGGAAGAAACTTCATGAGACCCTTTAAATCCTGAATGAGGCATGTACTCTTTTATGTGGTAGCATTCCAATATCCCTTTTCAGATCACACAAAAATCTGTCATTCATTTCTTACCCTCATGTCGTTCCAAAACCGTAAGACTGTTAAGACCCTTAAGTTAATGTTCGAAACACAAATTAAGATAATTGATGAAATCTAAGAGCTTTCTGACCCTCCATTGACAGCAACACCATTGCAACTTTCAAGGTCTAGAAAGGTGAGATTGTTAAAAAGGTGAGATTGTTAAAATAGTCCATGTGACTCCAGCGGCTCAACCTCAATTCCATGAAGCAGGGATAATACTTTTTTTGCACACAAAACCCCCAAAAAATAATGATGTTTTTCAACAATGTTTTTCTTTTCCATGTCAGTTTCCTATTCTTTTCACTTTATAAACACAGCTTTGTCTTTCCGTGTTCTACTTCAAAACGCCGGCTCAGTATTGACCTCTGGTTAGCCAGCTCCTGCGTCAGCTTCAAATGCATGCATCATTGTGCTTCAGTGTCGGCCAGTAGTGAGTCGGCGTTGAAGCTTAACTCTGTTTGCTACATAAACGCCTAGGAGACTGACACAGAAGAGATCAAATTGTTAAATAATTATTATTTTGGTTTATTTTTTTGCACAAATTCATCACATTAAGGTTGAACCAATGTAGTCACATTAACTATGTCTTTACTTCCTTTCTGGGCCTTGAAAGTGGTCATGACGTTGCTGTATGTGAAGGAGCGAGAAAGCTGTCAGATTTCATTTAAAAAAATCTTAATTTGTGTTCTGAAGATGAACGCGTGAACAAACCCTTTAAGATAATCCCATATTTCATATATTTGTAGGACAACAGCATTGAGCCCAGAAGAGAAACTGTGATCAGAGGCATCATTCTCTACCTTGGTGAAAAGACAGAGGAATTAATCAAGGACTACCGGGTAAAGAAATTATATTTCTGCATATGTATTGATACTAAAGATTTTCAGATGTATTTCATGATTTATATACCAAGTTTTACATTACACTTATATACAGGACTGTCTCAGAAAATTAGAATATTGTGATAAAGTTCTTTATTTTCTGTAATGCAATTAAAAACATGAAATGTCATACATTCTGGATTCATTACAAATCAACTGAAATATCGCAAGCCTTTTATTGTTTTAATATCGCTGATTATGGCTTACAGCTTAAGAAACCCAAATATCCTATCTCAAAATATTAGAATATCGTGAAAGAGTATACTAGTAGGCTATTCAACTAATCACTTGAATCGTCTAATTAACTCGAAACACTGCAGGGTTTGCCTTGAAAAACACTCAGCTTGGTTCAGTAAACTAAATGACAAGTATGGGAAATATCACAATATTCTAATTTTCTGAGACAGTCCTGTACATGCATACATACTCATGACTATGGCTATTGGTTGACTATGACCTGTGATCGCCACAAAAATTGGGTTAAATCCCAACACAGCTAAAAACTACCACAGCAACTCACGTATTCACACCCAAATGCCGACAACACACAGCACATTCTTCGAGTGCTGTTTAGGGACAAATTGTACATAAGTATATGGATCAAAACTACAACAGCAACCACGTAATGCCACCCAGATTTCCGTTCACAGCAAAGAGCTATATGCATTCTTCACATTATAAAACAAAGTAGGTTAAATTCTCTTTGATATATTTCACAGGTTTGTGACGACGATGATTCTGCAGCCATCCAAGAGGCCATCACTTCATTGGTACTCAACATCTTTGTGGTCAGCAAACCCATTGATGGAGGTCTCGAGAAGAAAGCTGGAATTGCCATTGAGGGAGCAGAGGTCCTTTTTGGTATTTCCAGTGTAGCACATGCTGGCACGTACCTTATGGGCCTTATTTATGCCTTGGAACTTAGCTATCCAAAGAAACTGAAATACACCTTTGAAGTATTTCAGAAGATCTTCTTGGAGCTGGAGGATGTTAACAAAAAGGTTTCCTCCAAAGTCCACAATCTCAAGATCAGCTTACTGGCCTAAACAGGCGTTGTTGATGTTAGAGGGTTTGAGTTAGATCCTTCTGTTAAACTTTTACAGTTTACAATTTCTCAGGTTCTCCGCATTCACTCTCTAGTTGCACTACTGAATTTTCTTATAGGGACAATGTTTGTGAGTCTCTTAATGAGCATTTGAAGGAAACGTGACTGTAAAGAAGCGAGAAACACATGACTCATGGAAAATATTTTGTTCACACTGTGACTATACAAATCACAACATATTTACAGGAAAATGTTGGTGTTATTTTGTCACTTATTTAGTACAGTATGCTAGCTGGAGCCATTTGCTTCTAGTCTTTGTGCTAAGCTAGGCTAGAGGTGGGTGCGTCAGACAGAGTTACTGTATGCACGGAGATGAAAAGTATGTACGAATTTCTTTAACTCTGAGGGGATACAGTGAATAAGCTGAAGTACAAAAAAGTCGGCATGTTCCTTTAAAGTCTTCGAGTATGTTACTGTACAGGATTGTATAAACACAATCGAGTAGAAAATATTTTGTAAATGTTTGTGTTTTTATAGAAAAGTCCTTACTGAAACTTTTGAGTTTAGTTAAACATCTGGTTGGTATGCTGAGACTAACAGATGTCTATTTCATATTACGGTTAACCCTTGGCCACAGCATGCACATCTTGAAATTCATTGAATTGAATTTTGTGACCAAAATTCTGATGACAATAAAGCCTGTCAACTTTCACTGAATGAGCTTTCCTCTAGCACCACCATGAAGCACAATTTTCTATTGTACAAAATGTCTCAACCTGTGTAGTGTATATATTTTTATATACTTGTCAGTTTTCACCATGAAATGACCAAAATGTCAGCTTTATGTAAAGGGTGTCCAGCAATATTTGATGAGCACATTCTACTGGCATTCTGTTTACAAGTACCAGTTTTGAACTAAATAGTAGTAAAAAAAAATAACTATTTGCATGTATTCTTTCAGTAGAAATACTCAGTTGCTAATTTGAAAATTTGAGTACATGTAACTTTAAAATACACTAACAAATGTTTTAAAACAAAGTAGATCCCACTTAAAATTTGTCATTTGGAAATGTAAAAATTAAGTTGGATTCAGACAAAAGTACACATTTAGAACTCTTAAAGTTATGTAGATCCAACACACACAAACATGACTAGAGCAATGCTAAAATTAAGTTAACTTTATGTGAACATTTTATTTTAACAAACAGAAAAATAAGTAGTTTCTACAAAGAATAGTCTTGTTGGATCTACGTAATAAAATTATGCAAAAAAATTAATTATATTTTTTAAGTAAATCAAGCAGATTATTTTTATCAGTGTGTGCAAGTGATGAAAAGCTGACTGATGCAGGATCTAAAACCAAAAACACCTGAGAGCTGTTTTACAAAACCAAACTAGCAGATTAAGCCGGGATTTTCCAGATATCCTGGCTGAATGAAGTCAGTCTTTCTTTTGGTGTCACAAAAGGAGTAGCACATAAATTACCATGCTAATTTATTCTGTGCAACTAGCCTGCTCCAGACCAGGTCTTATCCTGGTGCCTTATCTGTTCAGTGAGCGGTCACGCTGAAAGCAGAAACCAATCAGAAATCAATATGTTTTCTCAGTGATTGTTCTTTTTATCTGAATGTTTTGGTATTATGGTAATAATTTAATTGGCTCTCTAGTTTAATTAAGTGACATCAGCCTTTTAAAAAAATTAGTTTTCACTCAGACATTTTTTTAATTCTTCTAAAAAATATCAAATTATATTGGTATATAGGATGAAATACTGAAATGGAGTGAAAACATTTTAGAGTCTTTGTAAATTGGAGTAAAGAGCCACTAAGATACAGAAATATATTTCCAGAAATGCCCAAGTAAGATTTGTCTATGACTGGATTGTTCAAACATACATTAATAAATGCTCAAGAAAAGAATGTGAAGTTTTAGTAATCAGTTTTTGGCTTGTGTGTGTGTGTGTGTGTGTGTGTGTGTGTGTGTGTGTGTGTGTGTGTGTGTGTGTGTGTGTGTGTGTGTGTGCAATGACTCACAGTCGCACATACAGCAGCTGGTCATTAGAAACGTGTGAACTGAAGAAACAACACAGACGATAATAACGGCACAAGATGGCTCATTAAAGATAGAAAAGAACAACAGACACAGACAATACACGCATTCTCTCATTTACCTGTTTGTGACCATAAAGCTGGTGTTAAATTACAAAAGACAATTAAACCTGATAAACAAGCAGAGTGATGCAAGCACTTACAAAATGTCTGTCAAAATCACTGACCCTCACATCAGATTGTTTTTCTGCAGATGATTGGGTGACACAGACAAACTGAAGGATACTCGTAACAAGTGATGAACAGATGTTCAAAGAAAGGTGTTAACAAAAATAATAGTAATCAACTTCTTTAAACAATTATCACACTTAGAGCTTTTTATTAACTGAATCAATTGTTACTGTTGTCGCACTTTAAAAGAAAATCCATGCATCATTTTGTCTAAGTGTTGCAAACACAAAAATGTATGAGTTCCAGTATTCAGATGGCATCTCAGAGCTTAATGGCCCTCTGAATGCATCAGATGACAGGTTGAAATCATGACCACATAAACAGGAATACTCCAGATATAGTAAGATTCGTTTTATGAAAATAGGTGAGCCAATCTTGATTTGAAGTGTCTTGAGATCTTCCGCATGCGTTCTACCTTTCAGCTCTTCTGTGGTCCTCCTAATTCACTCCTCCTTATCATCATAGTAGTCCAAGAAGATCTTCATTTAACATCAGCACCCTGCAGCTCACTCTTCACCATTAACTGTTCTCAGTTCGGCTGTATCACATTCAATTATTAAGGGAACCTGGGTGGATCTGAAAGTAAGGTTTAAGTATAACTGACAAACTAAACCCATGCCAGGTGTCACTGGACAAATATATTGAGAACTATCAGTGCTTTTACTACCGAACATTTTATACATCTTTATATTAAAAACTACTTGGTGTTGACATGATGGACACAAAGGAAAACAATGCTGTTGATACCGGGTAAGAATACTAATATATACTTTTATCCACAAGTATTTTTGAAACCTACAACTCTCCTGTAAGTCCCACCTTAGTAGGTCTACATTAATTTTATGTATGTGCATGAGCTAAAACATTAAATACAAGCAGTTCAAGTTAAGAAAGTAGATGTCCAGTTTGTTTCTGCAGAAGTATTACTGCTTGGCTTAAACCTAAATCTATCCAAAGCATGAGCCATCCTTCCAAAACTAGACTAAGCTAGTATGAAATTATACAGGCATGCTTATTCACGTAAATCCTCCTGCGTTGTTTTATGCTAAACAGATTTGCCCTTTTTATTCCGCCTTTTACTCACATTTGTGATGGTGATCATTTTATCCCTTTGTCTCTGACTGTCACTGTCTACAACATAGTTTAAAAAATCCTTTGTGATGTAGCTCCAGTAGCAGTGTTTGGTTATTGCTCTGTAGGGCCTCCAGAGGAGATAGCAAAATATCACCGTCAGCCAAAATTAACGGTGTACAATTTCACATGAGACATTACGCTTTGTTTAGCATGAAAAGTTCCAAGTTCCCATGTAGAGTTAGGCTTGTATCAGATCAATGACAACTCGGTCTACTGGATTTTTTAGGATTTTAGTCAGATTCCAGAGGTACAGCTGCATGAAAGATTGTCTATTCCTGGGCATTTTAGGACTATCCCAACCAAACCCACTTTTCATGATTATGGTTTTTAAGTTGACTCTGAATGGGACAGAAGATACGGAGGCAGATGAACATCTTAAAAGATTTGTGAATAATGAGATGGTGGCAGGGAGGACATCAGGACTAAAAGGAAGGCTCTGGTAATGAACTGGGAAAGAAAAACGGAGTGTGAGAACTTGACAGCAGGTGGGAAGGTTCAACAGATAATAATTCCGATGACTTACAATGTGGGTAGAGAAACGGGTCCAGAGGGTAAGTAAAGCTGTGCATGAAAGGCGGGCAGCCAATGCTTTCAACCACATGAGGTGGATGGATGGACAATTCAGAGACAAAACTTAACTGCTTTTAGTGTAAAACGACAGAACACCTCTGTAAACTGTTGATCTGATACAGCCTGTCTGTGGATAGAAAGCTGATGTGTCCTTTTTCTTTTCTCTTTTTTCCTTCAGACGTGGTTTATGGTTTGTAAATAATAAAATTATAGTTGGTTTGACCCTGTCTATTGATGGTGGTCCTTAATATTAATTGTCACTCTTCAGGTTTTCATAGATTTCCTTGAAGAAAAACTTTATAATTCTCCTTCACCTTGGCCGATCAGTAAAAAGCAGTGTGTTCAGTCAAAATTCCTCTCGAGTCCAATCAGTTTTACCCTGCTGTTGAGTAGGGCTGGAGAAACCTCAGCTGGCCCTGAAAAATACTGCTCCTGAAAAACACGCAAGTGGGCAGAGTCGTGTGGTGCAGCCAAACCGAGCAGCTGGAACTGCGGCTTAAGTGCACAGCTGGTGGTTTCAGGAGCAGAAGGAAGGCTTTCAGAAGGATCCCATTGGAGACACCCAAAGAGGACCAGAGATGGGTTAGAGTCAGTCAGATGACAAGGAAGATCCTGGAGGAAGAAAACATGACTTTATCTGCGGTCTTAACCAGATTGTTGATGTGTGAGTTGGATTTAATCGTTTAATTTCCAAACCAGCTGGTTATATAATTCAGTTACATTTTATTTATATAGCGCCAATTCACAACACATGTTCTCTCCGGGTGCTCCGGCTTCCTCCCACAGTCCAAAAACATGACTGTTAGGTTAATTGGTCTCTCTAAATTGTCCTTAGGTGTGAATGGTTGTTTGTCCTGTTTGTCTCTCTGTGTTGCCCTGCGACAGACTGGCGACCTGTCCAGGGTGTACCCCGCCTCTCGCCCGGTGAACGCTGGAGATAAGCACCAGCAACCCCCGCGACCCCATGAGAGATTAAGCGGTTTGGAAAATGGATGGATCAATTCACAAAACATGTCATTTCAAGGCACTTTACAAAGTTAAATTCAATAAAATCATACAGATTGGTGAAAAAGTTTGCTATCTAAGGAAACCCAGCGGATTGCATCAAGTCTTGACAAGCAGCATTTACTCCTCCTGAAGAAGTGTAGAGCCACAGTGAACAGTCGTCTGCATTGTCCATGGCTTTGCAGCAATCCCTCATACTGAGCATGCGCAAAGCGACAGTAGAGAGGAATTGAAAAACAGGTTCAATTGTGACTTTGTAAAACAGTAATGTAATGTCTTTAGAGACACTAAACAGTTGGAGTCTCCTGAGGAAATAAAGGCGCTGATGAATTTGTGTACAAACCATTCCATGATAAAATAAACAACTCCAATTGAAGTTACTGTGTATGTCAACACCTAGATATTTGTATGAATCAATCTGTTAAATGTTTTGACCAGATATGACCAATGAGGTCTAGTCACCAACTGACCTAGGGCTAATTAAAATCTCCTCTGTCTTTTTTGTGTCATTTGCAGTTGAGCCTCACACCAGACCACAAGTTTGTCCACAGCAGCTGTGTGGCTGCTTGGACCCAAGCCAGTTGTTAAAGCTGAAAACTACTGTGTCATTTGAAAATGTAACCACATATTGGCCACACTCAGAACTAACACAATCACTGGTGTATAATGTAAACAGAAAAGGAAATCTACACATCCCTGTGGTGCCCCGGTGCTACTGACAGTTATGTCTTACAGGGCAGAGTTAGACTTCACATTCGAAAGGAACCAATGTTACCACATAATCAATAAGGAATTGACATTCAAATAGAGCAGTTTTGTCACAACATAATTGGTTCTTATTATATTACTTTAAATAAATGTGTAAATCAAACGAAAGTATCCCCAATAATGTGACATTTTCTAAAGTATTCTAGTTTGTATGATATTTTTTATGATTTTAGTTGTTTATCTTATCACAGAAAGTATTTCTGTATATTTTTTTGCTCTACCATCTAAATCCCTGGGATTTATAAGTGTTTTCCCACTACATGAATAATAAACTTCTGAACTTGAAAAACAATGTCTACAATAAATTGTTGATATAACGTCAACCAGTGTGCGATTTGCAAAAAAAACAGAGGGGGGGATCATTTCAAAAGTTAGCTAGCAGGTGCTCTTTCAGGTAGCTAGCTAGATCCAGTAGGTTAGACTTTTGTTTTTAAACTTGCGCCATCTACTGTCGGGACTCAGGAGTGGGTATTAATTTACATTAACCGCTTTGAGCAGAAAATTTAATAACACTCTTTAAATACAAACAACAAAATTAATTTACAAATGTGAAGGACACAAGACATGTATTAATATCGATTTTGAAAAATCCATCATATTCAGGGGTTAAAGCAAAAACAATCAATTTGACTGAAAACATTTTCTAGTCAGCCCATATATTCCCGGGCCGTGGACGTCATGCCACCTTAGTAACCTCATTTGCTTATTGTAACAAGTCCACTTTAACCAAATCTGACAGTTCCATTGACAATTTCTGTATCTCTCCCACCTTCCAGCTTCAGAGCCTTGGTGCCATCAAGGACAGCCCTCTGCATAATCTCCTTCACTTTCCACATCCATAACATCACCTGGTTAACTTTCATATTTGCAGCATCAAGCAAGTTCTTCCTTCACACTTTTGCCAAACTGGTCCACAGTCCACTCAATTTCAAACCCCACCATAAACTGCAGCTAATTCAAAAGACAGCAGCTTGCATCATTACACCATCTTCTTCACACCTGTACATTAACTCTACTGTAACATTCAATATAAATCAATCCTATATACTCTGTGTCCCCACCTCTCGCTCATTGACTGCTGGAGATGGTCAACAGCCCCTCCACAACATTCTTTGTTACAGAAAAGCGCAGGTGGAATAATATTTATGAATTTGTTTTTACTTTTTCCCAATCAGACCCAGTCAAACCGGGACATCGTTTCACATTCCGACCCTCCTTCTTCTTCTTAAAAAAAAAAATGCTAAATTAGCCGAGCTACAGCGTTACTCTTTCAGTTTTAAATAAAACATAACAGCAACAGACACACTTACCGAGGGAAGTTGTTGTCAGCTGTTTTATGCACTGAACTTTCTGACCTGCTGGTTTATATAAATCCAAAGAAAACCTTTGACTACCACTACTTTCATTCATGCATCTGTGGTCAGTTTGAGATTTTCTTTTAAAAGTTAAATTGATTGAACACCGATAAACCTCAGACTGGTAGATTTCCGCTTTGCAAAGACCCGCCCTACTCTCCTTTTGATTGGCTAATGTCCTAGCTCTGCCAGATTTCATTGGTTAAGCGCAGCTTCTGTTTAAAATCTTGAATAAAAAGTCTACACGGAACATTTTGCGCTCATTTTCCAAATGATGAAAGTCCCTCACAGCGACGGAGAACATTAAACCCCTGATAATATTACTTTTTCATGTCAGAAGGGGGGGGAATGTATCCCCCCCAGGGATAAAACACGAATGACCAGAGGGGGGGACGTCACAACCAGAGGGGGGGAATCCCCCCCATCCCCCCCAGCAAATCGCACCCTGACGTCAACTAAGCTGCTTTAAGCCCCATCAGGTCTTCTTTCTGCCTGGTCAGCACGGTGGCCACAGTTGTATGTGTATATGTGTGTGTGTGTGTGTGGGGGGGGGGGTGACAGAAGTAGAGTATGGTAGTAGTTGATGTGCAAGTATATTGTTTGCTCCTATAAGGTGAGTTAACTCCAGTCAGTGAGTTAGCTGACATGTGATCATCTCTGGTTTCTTCGAGGCCTTCTGTGTCTGAACAGCCATCAGCCACGGTATCCAGAGGTCTGGATAAAATACGAGGAGAAGAGGATATATTATGTGCAGAACTGAAATTTTTAAAACACAAGAAAATAACTAAACTGCCTCTTCATTCTGCCACAGCTAGGGAAGTGCAGTGAAATTCATGTTCAGTGCAGAGACTCAGAAAGAGGTTATATCCTCAGACAATTGGGCTTCTCAACTCAAACCTGAGTCACTCTGTTTTATATAGCATACTTTGCACACAACATTACTCAGTACGTTAGTTTATTTTCTCAAATCATGTCAACGCTTTATCACTAGAACTTTATTAATACTTTTTCTACCTTCTTGTCAACCGTTCTTTCCATCAGTGTTCCTATTTTCCTCCACTCTCATTTAATCTCCTTTCTATCTTCCTATCTTCTTCCTCTCTCCTCTTGTTTCAAACTTACATTATTCCAAAAGAGACATTATATAATTAAAATCACTTACACAAACATTAGAATATACAAGATGAAAATGTCCTATTATTATTATTATTATTATTATTATTATTATTATTATTATTATTATTATTATTATTATTATTATTATTATTATTATTATTATTATTATCATCATCATCTTATCTGATTAAATACTAAAAATGCTAATTACCACAATATTAGGAGCTACAAGCAAATAAATGGACATTAAACAGGTGGTTATCTCTTCCTCCGTCATTCTCAGATCATGCAGATCTTGTCTCATTCAGTTTTCCTGTTACTGGCTCCTATTTTTTTCATGAGGAACTTTCATATATCCAAACTGAGTTGTATAAAAGCACACCTAAAACTAGAAGTCTATGCTCATAAAACACAACTATAAAACTTGTAATAACTCTACTTATAACTAACTAACTGAAATATAAAGTAAAGGTCACCAATCAGTTCTTAAACATCTTTAGACGAACCCTTGTTGATCCCTGGAGAACCAGCGTACCAGATTAGCGCCTTACAAAGAGTTTTCAATCATTCTGTTACATTTTATCCGAGTGTCTTTTACTCAGGCGAGCACAACTCGTGGTCTTGTCTTACTTTTTATTGATTATTTTTTAACCTAGACACAAACCAAACATTTATCACAGGATCAGCCCGATCCAAATAAAAAATTAATCGTTTAACACACTTACCATAACTCAGGGCAGCTCCCCATCAGTTAGCACGTTTGTTTGTTTTTAATTCAAGATTTGAACAAATGTACAATGACAACAAACGTCCACTTCTTCTTCTTCTGTTTTAAAAGTGGTGTGCTCTTCTTCTTCGTGTTTTAATGGGTGCTGACCACATCCAAAAGGATCAATACCGCTCATCTAGTGGTGCCCTCTGTTCCTCATCTTTATATTATCAGCAGTGCAACCAGCTACCGTAACACATGTTTCTGTGCGCAACAGCTCTACCGTAATAACAGTCTACACGCAACAGCAGCTCGGGGCAAGATTCAGCAGTTTGCTTGCACTTCAAGAACAAAGGGAATCCTTTTGACGACAGTGATGTCCAGACTTTGGACAGGGAGAACAGGTGTTTAAACGAGGGGTGAAAGAAGCCATCTTGGTCAGAAGAGAAAAGCCATATCTAAACAGAGGGCGAGGATTGCGTTTTCAACTCCCCAGTGTTTACAGCTCAGTCCTCCAACACATTCCAAAGAGATTACATCAGCAGTCACATCATGATTCAGGTGACCAAGTACTCCGCTCACTCCAAGCAATAGCTTCTAACGACCCAGAACAGTAGTGGGTGGGTCATTAATTTGCATCTGACTTAGAATGCACCTAGGAGGATTGGCCTCCATATCCTTAAAGGGGAAGTCTGGTCAAAAAGGAGAAATCAGTGGACCATTAGCTATAACTAAAACTAATACGTTCGTGGTGATTTAATGAATTTAGCATTAATCAGTAAAGAAATAAAAACATAAATTGTCATTGCGATTACTGATACTGGGGGCAGCCATTATTGCTCAAATATGGGCTAAAACGGCCGCCTGACATCACATCCTGTGACGTAACATCGCGGTGAGCCAAAGGCAGTTCTCCGTGCTTTACAAGCAAACTCAATAGGAACCGTTCTACACAGCTGCGATCAACAACAATTATTTCGGATTTCAAGAGGACTTCACTATTGAAATTCGCAAGAGCTATTGTTGAAGCAATAATGCTCACGTGCATGGCAGTTGGATGTTCCAATACATCGGGTAAAAGTGGAAAAAACCTTACTTATTTTAACTCTGCTCCTATGGCAGGATGAGCATCAGTGCGTTATGAGGCGGAGGGATATTTCCACTGGTGTCTGAAGTGCTGCAGTGTCACTTTAGAGTTGAAACAATGCACTTCACTTTCTTAAACAAGCCCAAAACTGCAACCCGCAACTCGTGAAATTAACAAGCGACTTTAGAAAAAAGAAGACCAAAGTCGCATAAAATAAGTGGGCTTCGCAACAGTGAGCACAGGTCTGTTATGCAAGTCTCTAGCAATTTTGGAACAACGTAAGCCGAGGGAAAAAAAAACAAACAAATACATTCTGGAGGGCGTGGTGGGGGAAAAAACAATAATGCTGTTAACGCACGTTAAAAAAGGCGCCGTTATGGTCAAACAAAGTTAATGCGTTAAAACTGACAGCACTAATTTTTATTGATATTGACACTGAGATATTTAATCGGCAAGAAGAACAAACTGAGAAGAATAACACAAAAATAAGGAGACGGCTGTGGTGCCGCAGCAGACAGATTCAACTCACATCATCCCTTTTTGTAGCCTCGTGAGACCATCCTGATCTCGCGAGCTTTCAAGGTTTCACTCGCAGATCAGTCTGGATACTCTCCGTTAAAAAAAATTTGGAGCCGTTCACCAAACGAACGTCCAATCAGCGTTGGCTTTGAGGCGGGTTGAGGTGTGACGCAACGGGAAGCGCAACAGTTCAGTCTAAACAACATGGCGGTTTCAGCCGATGAAACTAGCGTTAGCGTGGCTATCGAGCAAGTTTTATCGGAATTACAGAGTATTTATTTGCTGAGCTAACGAGCCTTTACCTGCAGCAGCAAGAGTAGCTTGGCTTGTGGTTGTGTTTTCGTCGTCGCTCGTAACAGAGCGACGACGAATCTGATTGGTTCATTTGGCCCGTCTATCACCAACATAGGCCAATCAGCTAACCAGTGTTTTCGCCCCTTCCCAAAATTACTTCAACGGAAGGTTTCCAGATGGATATGCGGAGCAAATCTATCTGGCGGAGTCAGGTAACCCTTTTTGGTCTCCTTGGCTCAAACTGGTATGGCTGGATTCCGTCAAAAGTCCCGTTGCTGTCAAGACACTCTTATCGCTATCAGATGATGATGACTCCCATCGCTGTCGCTAATTAATCCATCACTCTCTGCTTCGTATAGAGCACTGGTCGTCGCCATCTTGGATAATAGCGCGTAATGACACACAACAAATAGAGCCTTGGGACTTGCTCAACAGCCGGTCCCACGATGTGACGTCACAAACTGGGAGGTGACAGTACTATTCGTGACCAAGATGGACGCCTCCACATAAACATGATTAAATGAAAATTACTATTAATTAAAAAAAACTATTTATATATTTCAGCAGTTTGAATTCTGATTTTGACCGGACTTTTCCTTTAAAACAGCAGTACACCAACTACAGGTTGCTCAAGTGTGAGCCACCCGAATTGACTACGACCTCTGGATAGATGTTGAAACGTCTTCAGAAAGAACTAAACAAAAGTCTGTTTCCCTTCGATTTAAGCCTGTTTGCTGTTGTGATGACCCGGATAACTGAGAATTTGCACAGGCCCATTTAGCTTTATGCTCCATAGAAATGCAGTTTATACATTTGTATATGTGCTTTGCCCTTTTCAGAGATACCACTTTACCTTTCACTCCTTGATGGACCCCTCACACCGATTATGATTTTTTTATATCAGTACTGTAATACAATAATAGTATTGTCATACTGCTGGTCTGGGTGCAGGCCTGGTCTCTCTCTCTCTCTCTCTCTCTCTCTCTCTCTCTCTCTCTCTCTCTCTCTCTCTCTCTCTCTCTCTCTCTCCGCTGCAGGGTGTGACTGGCAGGTGTGTTGCATCTCGGCCAATTAAGGCTCGTACTTAAGGAGCTGAGACCAGGAGGAGGGCGTCAGTTCTTTCTCGCTTCCAGAGTGGTACTTGACCAACTTAAGCTAAGTTCCGAGTTTTTTCCGAGCCGATCCTAATTCTGTGTTCTGGTCCCTTATAGAAACTCAAAGAATCCGAGAAACCTTCAAGCCTGGACCCTCCTCGAAACCTGCAGTTCTCCTACCGTCAACCCACCTTGACCCTCCTCTTGGTGCTCACCTGCCTGTCCACCCTCCAACACAAACAGCATCGCAGAGAGAACCACTGGAATACACCCGGACCCAGGACACCACCCCCCCAGACTTCTGCCAAGCCGCTGCCTCTGTGAGTTCAGCCTTCTCAACCTTTTCACCAGATTCAGACCTGTCATTCATCATCACTCTCATCCTTCCCAGCAGAACCCAGAACGAGCCAACCAGACGCATACCCCATCCTTTGTTTAATAAAAACCATTTTTGACTCAAACTGACTGTCTCTGTGGTTGCTCTGATCCAGAGTCGTTCTGCTCAATTATGACAAGTATGTCATGATCACTGGAGTTTTACTCTATAAACCCAAATCAATATTGAGATATGACATTGTCATTATTTTTTTCTTTAACAATAAAGGCTTTCAAAGAGGTGGTATCTATTGCAGCATCTACGTGGGCAGCAGTCAAAATTGTTCATGTATGTTCTCATATTTGCAATCCCTAAAATGAGCTTGGTTGTGTTGAACCGAGCTTAAAGGAGAGTTTCAGTCTAACTAAAAGTAACCAGTATGACCTGACACTGCATCCATTTATTCTCATATTTGCAATCCCTAAAATGAGCTTGGTTGCGTTGAACAGAGCTTAAAGGAGAGTTTCAGTCTAACTAAAACTTAACAGTATGACCTGACACTGCATCCATTTATTTCTCCACAAACAAAGCCCTGACATTTTCCAATAATGTCAGTGTATTTCTGAGTTGTCACTGTACACCAGTGAGCATACAAGGCCAACTCAATTGTGTGTGCTGCCATGAAAGTGTTAGCAGTGGACTGGGTGTCATGGATGTGTCGATGTGTGTGCTGAAGCAGAAATGTGTGGCATGTGTATGTATTCATGCATGCAATGAATTAATTTCAAGTGTGTGTGTATTCAACCGTGTGCTGTGTTAATTGTAAGTGTGTGTGAAGTCAAGTATAGACAAAGTTCATACAAACTTAGAAAGAGGACAACTTAGATGTTCAACTCCTCACATCAGCTGCAGCAAGAAAACGTAAAATTAGATGTACATATTAATAATTATCCTGACTGACTGTTTAAACTTTTGTATAACGTCTATGGTTGAAATAATGTAGATTACTAGGGACTCATTGCTGTACCTTGCAAAAGTCTTCATAGCTCTCAAACCTTTTCATACTACAGCCACACAGGCCAACATACTTTTTTTTCCAGATTTGGTGTCATAGACAGTAAGATTTAATGTAAGCCCACGCTAGTACGCTGAGATGCAAAATTTGGTTTGTGCACTATTGCAGTAACTGCACTCTTTAAACAATACTGTATTCCTAAATATGCTGCCCAATTCTAGAGGAGCTTCAGATAATGCAGCGTGCAGAAACTCTCTGTAAAATAAGATAATAGAACAAGATTTCTGCTGAAGATGCCCAGACGGAGCAGTGCAAGCCAAACGTTTGTTAGTGATGGTGTACCCACTTTTATGCACAATTGGAGCTGTAGGGTCAAAAGCTCAATTAAAAAATAACTGCCAGAACTGCCACTGACAGAACTGTAGGACTTTGACTGGGCCCTTCTAACATGAATATATTTTCATTTAAAGCATTTAACTGTAACTCTAGATTGATGTTTAATTCATTATCCTGCTGAAAAGACAGCCTAATGTCCCACCCTGGGGATGGTTTCAGGGTGATGTGCAGTATTTGCTTTCCTTTTATTTTATTCTGATCTCATCTGACCAGAAGACCTTCTTCCACATGTTTGTTATGGAAAACTGCAAACAGGACATCTTTTATTATTGTTATTAAATCCATTGTTATTTTCTTCAACAATGGATTTAATTTTGCCACTCTGCAACAAAGGCCAGATCTGTTGAATGTACGACTAACAGTTCTGTCAACAGATTGGTCATGGACTGTGAGGCCAAAGAAAGGGAGAGAATGAGCACCGGCAAACAAGAAATCACAGAATTCGGGAGCAGAGGTTGACTTATGGATAAATGGTGAGAGCGGAGCCGAGGAAGGCTGGTCAAGCTGCGGCTGTCAGTGACAGACCGAGGTGTGATTCAGAACAGGAAGAGAGTTTCACAATGGAGGGTGGACATACTAGGTGGTAGTAGGATGCCAGCAGTAGAGGAGCACCAGGTCAACCGGAGTTGCAGGGATTCAGACTTCCCAGAAATCCAGGATTGGGTGGCGCAGAATTGAGATGGCAGAAGCCGAGCAGGAGTTTGAATGGAGAGAGAGATGTCTGTTTAGTGAGCGGTCAGTCAGAATCCCCGCTCTGTCCATCTCAGTCAACTCCTGTGCCCCTAACCCCCCTGATCAGCAGCTACTATTTAAAATCTGTTTATCTGAGGAAATGTATTGATGGCTGTGTTCATGGTTTCCTAAGGGCAGTGTTTTTATTTTCGATCCCTGGCCCTCTGTGGAAAATAAAGAGCAAACTAACATCCTACAAAGAAACATAGGTTCTCAATTGCTGGTCTAATTGGATTACTGCTCCAGAAAGATGGTTAGGAGCTGCAATCATAAACCACCAGAGTCTAATTTGGTTGGCAGCTTGTTATTGGGATTCTTCTGGGAATCGCTGGTGAACATAATACTCATCAGAAACCATAAATTTGAAGAGACTGATCTTCTTTGCTCAAGCCATATAATACAGAAAATCTAGAAATCTTAAAATACAATTAATTATTTCAACTATCTAGTTTAAAACATAAACATGTTATCGATGTAAAGACTATTGTATCTCAGGTCAAAGGGAGCAACAATAAGGCATCTCTGTGGATTGCTGAAAATGTCTTGTTTCCAGGGCTATGCACACTTCTGAAACAGCTCCATATCCTCAAACAAAGCTATATTTGCAGTACAAACTGAATCATCTGGACAGATTGGTTCTGGGCAGGTACTGTGCTTGCAGTGCAGAAAATAATTTTAGCATGAGAAAAACTAAAATGCAACACAGACCAAAAGGAGCTATAGTTTGACCCAACCTCCCAGTAACATTTTTAACCAATAATCTGGATCATAAATGAACATTTTTGAGCCCTGTCTCAAAAACAAAAAGAGTGTCTGCTGACCTACTGTAAAGCTCTTTCTTATGTAGAACTTTCTCTGGGTAAGGGCTCATGCCCTATTATGTCTTCACATTGCTTAGCAGTGTCTGGTTACTGAAAAAGCCACTGCTTAACTGTTTTACCTCATGGAACAAAGGAGGATGCTCTGAAAAGTGTTGGTGTGTAAGCAGTTGGTCATAACGTCAACACTTTCCTGAGGAGGCCCTTACTTTCTGTGAATCCAAAGCAGGCGGATGACAGCAACAACTAAAATTCAACTTAGTTCAGATTTACATCACGGAGTCTCAAGTCAACATATCTCTGTCTTCCACCATAACTGGAGCCACGCCCATTTCAGTGTCTTTATTAAACAGCTAAACAAAGTGTGGTGGATGCTTCTATCACCACCACCACCAAGTGTTAGTATTGTTTTTGTTTTTTCATAATTTACATTTATTGATTCCAGATTACACTATGCGTATATGTATGTTAAGCTCAAGTTATTTTATTTAGACACATCTTCAAATGGGTGCACACTTTAGTTAATATCTGTCTCAATAGTTTACTTACACTTGTTCTTTTCTTTGAGGTCTGCAAACACAAATCAGCTGGAGGGGGAAGCCAGGAACACACCACTGCTCCAAAAGACTGAGGAGGGAGAAAGGTCAACTTTGTTGAAGTTGACCTTAGTTATTTTATTTTAACATTCACTTATTTATGCTAAGTTAAATGTGTTTTTGCTTTATCTGTTTTTTGTGTTTAGATTTTTGGTTTGTTGTTCCTCTGTTATGTTGTGCCCTTCCTCTTGTGGAAAGTTTAGGTTATTCCACTCCTATTTAAGCAGCCTCTTTTCTTTGTCTGGAGGTTAGTTTTGTTTGCGTTTTGTTATTGTTTAGTTGACCTCAGTTGAATTGGGCCCAAATTCATGCTATTTATTATTTGAGTTATTTTGTATGGGAATTTGACCCTTTTGTTAACCATTTTTGATGTTATTAAATTGAAGTCTTCTAATTTTTGGAACACCTCTTGTCCTTATTTAAGTCTGGTCCCTTACACAAAACTAATCTGGGCATTCAAACTAGCACCATAGGCTCATAATTTAAGAGACTACAGACCACAAGAAAATCTAATTTACCTTACCTGCTTTTCTCTGTCATTGGGTTAGCATTTAGTTTATCATCTAGATTTCCTTCCAACTCTAACCAAAGTTAACTTGGAAATTACTTTGCCCAGCTACAGAGCATCAACTTTGCTGCGTAATTCTATGAATTCATGTTTTTCATGAATCTTGAATTATCTCCTCTTCATAATTCCATGATACAAACATCCACAGAACTATACCTTATTTGTAAATATGAGGTATCTTAACATTTCTAACTTGATGATGAGGTCAAATAAACCACCAGCCCAGTTCATTGTCTTTTTACATGTTTACAAACTGAGTATTGGTTCCACAGGTTCTTCATCCGATGAGAATTATTTACACTCAGTCCCATGTCAATGTCTATTTGTACACCTTTAGCTTCTTGGTGTCAGGGTTCTCTCTGTTGTCCTGCTCTAACTCTACTCCTCAGGTGTGCCTAGTTGGCTGAGGGGCGTTGCCCACACCTGCAGCTCGTTGCAGGCGGCTTCCTCTGGCTTCTTAAGCAGAGCGCTGACAGATGGAAGACGCCAGAGCCTTAACCAGTTGTGGTATGACGTGGCCTCTGACCCAACTCCTGAAAACATGCTTGTGAGTTTTTTCGTCTTTGAACTTTGACTAATTTTGGATCTCCCTGTTTTTGTCACAGTTTTGGTGCTTGGATGCACTCACCTGTCTTGACGTCTTGTCTGAAGAACCAGACCTACAGAATCCTCTTCCTCAGATTTTGCTCTGGCTCACCCCTCATACTCCCTGGATGTTACCCAGCGGGGCCTGAGATTCCCCCTCCCGGATTCTGCTGGTTCTTCCCTCACTCTGGTCAATCCATCTGTCACCTGCTTCCGAGGAGGCTCGTTTTGGATCCCTCACCAGTAACATCAGCCACCCTCAGCCACTAGCCGCCGAACACCAACAGGGGTAGGATCAGAGTTCCCTCGGCGCTACTTCTCCCCGGTTAGGTCCGCCCAGCTTTACGGTAAGCAGCACAGCTTCTAGTAGTTCTCCTGGTTCACCTTTCAGAGTCACTTACTCTTCTCTTTGCAGTCTCTCCAGCCGTGACGTTCTGACCCTGCCGAGTTGTCCGTAGTCCCGTCCGTTATATCTGCCTGTTTCCTAATAAACATCTTAAAACTGTGCTTTGCTTCCCGATCGTATCTGCATGTGGGCTCGTCATCTGCAAACCATGACACTTGGGGAGTGTTTGTTTGCACATCCATGCAAATTACACAGTTCCTTTACTTGAATATTTCAACTAACTCGAACATTTCAATTAACCTTTCCCTAATAACTGTTTGCATACTTGTTTAACTTCTCATGGAATGTTTTTCTGGTACACTCACATTGTTCTATAAACTTACTGCTGTCTTCTTTTAAACTTATCAGATGTCAAGAACTATTTGCATTCTTTTAATTTATCAGGAAGAGTTGTTGGTACATTAATGTGCATTTATGTCTATAATGCGTGTCTGTGTATTATATTTGACTTCTGAGCCTCAAAACAACTAACAAAATACTTATCAACAGAAAACTATTGTATCATATTCCTGAAATGGGTCATTTTCTGCTTGATTGTTCTATCACCATGATCCCTGAGGTAGCAGTGATTCATGCTCCTGTAATCATTAATCAATAGCAACAGAGCCTAGATGAATCCAGGTAGGTATTTGAGTGTGTAATTATTTGTTTGGCTTTAAGTATAACTGTGAAATACCTGGTTTCACCTCATCATCAGAAAGCACAGCTAAAGAAACTATCAGCTTGCTATTATATCTTTTTGTGTTATGGGTAAAAAATTACTTATAACATTGAACCAAATTCAAATGGGATCATTATTCTAATTGGCATTTCATTATTAGCAATAGACTAATGTGGGTTTGACTGATTTGCCACTAGGGCTGTCAGATTAAAAAATTACTAAACAAAGGTATTGATGACAAATATGTGAACAATTTCACCATTAACCACATCTATTTGTCTAATTAACTTAATAAAATTTTGAATGAAGACAAATGGTCAACCCTGTAATAAGATTTGATTTCAAACACAATTATTTAATCTATATGAGGGAAAAACAGTTTGAAGCTTGTTTTCTGTATATGACTGTTAACTGAAACATACTTTTATTTTATTTAACCAGATAAAAATCCATCCATCCCTCGTCTTCCGCTTATCTGGGGTCAGGTCGCGCAGATAAAAACCCATTGAGATCAAGACCTTTTTCACAAGGTTGACCTGGCGAAGAAAGGCAACAGCACTCAGAATCAAGTTTAATCGGCAAGTAGGTTTGCACATACAAGGAATTTGACTTGGTGCTGATGGTGCAGACAAAATAAGAATACAATAAAATTGAATAAAATGGATATATATATATATACAGAAATTATATACACTCAGTAAACTATGCGTTAATGTAACGCAGAAGCTTATAGACCTGAACAGGGGAGAGAGACAGTGTCCAGTGTCTTGGCCTTGTTCATAAGACCGGTAGCAGATGGGGCCTTGTTCATAAGACCGGTAGCAGATGGGGGAAAAAGCTGTTCTTGTGGCGTGAGGCTTTGGTCCTGATGGGCCGCAGCCTCCTGCCAGAGGGAAGTGTCTGAAATAGTCTATGACTGGGGTGCAAGGGATCAGCCACAATCTTCCTTGCACGCCTCAGAGTCCTGGAGGCGTACAGGTCCTGGAGAGATGGAAGATTGCAGCCAATCACCTTCTCTGCAGACCTGATAACAAGCTGCAGTCTGCCCTTGTCCATAGCGGTGGCACCAGCGTACCAGATGGTGATGGAGTAGAACTGCATCATCATTGTCCTTGGCAGGTTGAATTTCTTCAGCTGCCGCAGGAAGTACACCCTCTACTGGGCTTTTTTGGTGAGGGAGTTGATGTTTAGGTCCTGGGAGATGATAGTTCCCAGGAAACGGAAAGACTCCACAGTGTCAATGTTGGAGTCACAGAGGGTGATAGGGGTAGCTGGGGCTGAGTTCTTCCTGAAGTCCACAACCATCTCCACTGTTTTTACAGCGTTGAGCTCCAGGTTGTTCTCCCTCACCAGCTCACCAGATGGTCAGCCACCCACCTGTAGGCGGACTTGTCAACATCAGAGATAAGTCCGATGAGAGTGGTGTCATCCGCGAACTTCAGGAGCTTGACAGACTGATGACTGGAGGTGCAGCTGTTGGTGTACAGGGAGAAGAGCAGAGGAGAAAGAACACAGCCCTGGGGGGGGGGAACCAGTGCTGATGAGCTGTGTCAGTCAGTCATGTTTTCCCAGCTTCACGTGCTGCTTCCTGTCAGACAGGAAGTCTGTGATCCACCTGCAGGTGGAGTCGGGCACAGCATAACAATCAAGACAGACAACAACAAGCAGGCAGCAAAAATCCAACACAAAGATATTAAAATATAAAAGTACTGAAGTGCGAGTAAATAAGCAGTATAAATAGGGTGATTAAATGGCAGCATTTGTAGATACAGTAACAAATTAAAAACATAGGCCCTGTTCAAAAGATTTACTTTGATGGTTTCTTAGAGTAGAACGGAATGCTCCTAATGGAACAAGTTTAGATATTTTTAGTTCAGATTGGAGGGCATTCCAAGCAGAGGGGGAAGAGAAACTGAATGCTTTTCTTTACCCGTTTCAGTCCGAACATGAGGAACAGAAAAGTGCAGAATGTCATTTGATCTTAGGGTATAATGGCTACCAGTTCTCTTCAGAAAAGTGCATTAATATGTAGAGCCTTATAGACTGGGGTCATTCTGTGTGAATAGCGTCTTACATTGAGAGAAGGCATGCTAGCTTTTGAATAGAGTTTACAGTGATGGGTGAGACGGCTGCAACCAGTGATGAACCTCAGGGCACAGTGGTAAACAGGAGTTAAAGATTGCAGGCAGCTGGTCGAAGCTGACATATACATTACAATTACATAGTTAATTACAGACAAGAGAGTGTCCGATACCAGAAGCTTCCGAGCCCAGAAGGAAAAACATGATTTGTTTCTGTAAAAGAAACCTTTCTTAACCCTTAATTTTGAGATAAAAAATTTTAGCATGTAATTTACTGGGTTTCCTTTGATAGAAAACTTTTTGACCAATCTGTCTGGATGATATGATTTAATTTGACTTTGTAAAGTGCATTGAGACAGAATGGGGAATGTGTTGTGAATTGGCACTATATGAATAAAACTGAATTTAATCGAATTAATACTCGAGTTCATTTAAATCAAGGTTAAAAACCTATTCATTTGGAGCAGAGGTTCCCAAACTTTTTTTAGCCGCGCAACCCCTCCCATGTCCCAGCCGGGTTGACGCGCCCCCAAGATTAAAATATATATATATATATATATATATATATATATATATATATATATATATATATATATATATATATATATATATATATATATAAAATTAGTTGCAGTTACAACTCAAATGTCAAAACAAAGCTTCTAAATCTGAGTCTGACGTGCAATTTACACCGCAAAATACAAACACAAAGCAGTTTGATAGATTTGTGTCCAATTTGTGTGACGAGCGAGCGAGCGAGAACTAGTGAAGCAGCACAGAGTAACAATAACTCTAGCGCTCCATAACGATTTTATTAATCAGAGAAATCTTTCTGATTGTTTCACAGCGGTTACCTTCAGAAGGTAAACACGCCCACGGCAACACACCTCGGTTCCCCCAGCCCATTTCTGTCTGAATATGCGCTAAAACTGCCTCTTTAAAATGAACTGCACGGTGCAGTCTGCGCCTGTCTCAATCGCAATGAAAAGTATTACAGATCTGTGCAGAGCATAGTCAAGAAATCGCGTCTATCACCACTAATCCCTCCAGTGGAAGAAGCGGTAACGACAGCGATGTGCGTGACATGCGCGTCAGAGCTTGTCACCGGTTCAAAGTCATGGCACCATGAGCAGCAGCGCTGGTTGTAGGTGCTGCGCGATCCATAGAGACCGAGTCACTCAATTTAATCTCGTAAATAAAACTTTCAGCACAAATTAAATTTTTCCTCTGCTGACATAAACGACGTAAAGTCAGGAGAGGGAAAGATACATTTTCTGATTCTGGCTCGGGTTCTTCTCCCGGATCCGTTGCGATTCTCTCCTCTGTTGCCTCCAATTTCTCTCTCACTCTCCTCCTCTCCTCTTTAATGACTAACTTTCACCTTAGATGTTTCACCTGTTTCCCTGATTTCAGCCTATTGAGCATATTTGCGAGAACTATTGAAGCAGAGACCACAAGCCACAAGCTATATGCGCATACAGCACAATGTGAATTTTTCATCTTAAAATGAAGCGTAGAAGAAGACTTCTTCTAAATAAATACATTTTCGTGTTAATAATGTAACGCTCCATTATAACACCCAAGCACCAGACCGAGGTTTTGCTGCTAACACTTTATTTTAGGACGAACAGGACAGGAAAGCTTTCACTCCGCCAGTACCTCGAATCACGACTCCTCTCCCCGGAAGTTACACATTTCTCCCGGTATGACCCCAAGCAATATGATTTAAAGGAACAGTAAGTGTGCAACAGCATTTAGCAATAAAGTCTAAGAATCATTACAATAATTTTTTTAAATTAATTAAATTAACAGTTTTTTGAGCTTTACAAAAGAAATGCTTATTTACACATCTTTCTTGTGTGGGGGAAAAAAAACACGGTCAGACGCCATTACAGTTATCGCCTCGCACACCCTCTAGTGGCAGCTCACGCACCACCAGGGGTGCGCGCACCACACTTTGGGAAATCCTGATTTAGAGAGACCTTTAAAGTCTAACTCTTGGACTAAATGTATTTTTACACAGATGCTTTCAAATAGTCACCAGAGTAAAGAACTGTATATTATATGTGAATTATGTGCGCCGTTTGGAAGTAATTTCGATAAAACTTGCTGTATAGGCGAAAGAGCCCGAACATTCTTCAATCGGGCTGTTTCGGAATGTGACGTCACAAACAGAACTAGTACCGTGCATCCGGCTGCTAACACTATGACTTTCGCTACCGATTTATTAAATTTAATTAACAACTCTTACTCTACGTAAAAAAAAAATAAAAAATAAAAAAAAAAAAAATTAATAAAAACAAAATGTCTGATACATCTACAAACTCCACCTCAAGCATCGGCGACTCCGATACCGAATATATATACGAAGAAACGGAGTTTGAACAAGGTGAACCTGAGAAAACTATATCTAACGCTGCCCAAGACATAGAGCCCACGCTCCATCGTAAGTACCCCTCAAAATCCTCGCTCGTGAAGTGTGAATTGCATAAAACACTTTTGTCACTGCCGGCAATCCAGTCATTTTGCGTTTCTTTTACAAATTTATCCCATTTCTTTCTGACCTTTTGATCCACCGGCCAAGTATGTAGCGCTACTTCCTGGCCTGCACTAGACCGTGGTGAAGTTCGTTTGACATTAGACATTCAAGCTCCGCGGAGTCAGTGGAGCCCTCTTGAGAAACAAAAATCAAATCAGATTTATTGATTCTCCCCACTGCGTATGGGAGAAGGGAGCAGCTGAGAGACGATGGCCGAAATCGGAGTCCTTCAAACAGATCAACCGTGAGCTAGATCCCGCTGACTCCGCGGAGCTTGAATGTCCAATATCAAGCCAACTTCACCGCGGTCTGCACTACAGCCACCAACTTAGTTTGGCGATTTTTTTTTTTTTTTTTTTTTTTTTTTTTTTTTTTTTTTTTTTTTTTTTTATATACGTACATGTACAATGTATGCAAACCCTCTGGCATGAGTCTGTGAAAAGGATTAATAGGACAAAAACACCGAAATAATCCTTAGTGAACAATGTTTGTTTTAACCTACCGGGCGGGTCTTCCTCTCTGCTGAAGCGCTGTGTGTCCGACTAAGCTTTCTCATGTTACACAAACATGTCTGAACGTCCATCCATCCATTTTCTGACCCGCTTAATCCCTCATGGGGTCGTGGGGTTGCTGGTGTCTATGTCCCGATATAAAATAATTGTAGCCGTCCACATGAATATTCAACGTTTACCTTGTTCTGGAAGTTATTCAACGGTTTTCAGGATTTTTTTTTCAGTCCAAGAGTTAGACTTTAAATGTTAATGTTTTAGTTTGTAGTCCAAATTGTGTTATTTTCTATCTGACCACTGCTTCTATTCCATTGTGATGTGTTTGCCTCTGTAATGTTTTCCTTCTGTCTCTGTAATGCTTTTCTTTCCACTGTTTGTTTTTTGTTTCATTTATGTACAGTACTTTAATCATCTTGTTATTGAAAAGTAATTTACAGTGGGGAGAACAAGTATTTGATACACTGTTGATTTTCCAGGTTTTCCCACTTGCAAAGCTTGAAGAAGACTGTAATTTTTATCATACGTACTCTTCAACTGTGAGTGATGGAATCTAAAACAAAAATCCAGAAAAATACAATGTATGATTTTTAAATAATTTATTTCCATTTTATTGTGTGAAATAAGTATTTGATCATCTATCAACCAGTAAGAATTTTGGCTCTCACAGACATGTTAGTTCTTCTTTAAGAAGCCCTCCTGTTCTCCACTCATTACCTGTATTAACTGCACCTGTTTGAACTCGTTATCTGTATAAAAGACACCTGTCCACACACTCAATTAATCAGACTCCAGCATCTCCACAATGCCCAAGACCAGAGAGCTGTGTAAGGACATCAGGGATAAAATTGTAGACCTGCACAAGGCTGGGATGGGCTACAGGACAATAGGCAAGCAGCTTGGTGAGAAGGCAACAACAATTGGTGCAATTATTCGAAAATGGAAGAAATACAAAATAACGGAAAATCTCCCTCGGTCTGGGGCGCCATGCAAGATCTCACCTTGTGGAGCATCATTGATCTTGAGGAAGGTGAGGAATGAGCCCAGAATCACACGGCAGGACCTGGTCAATGACCTGAAAAGAGCTGGGACCACAGTCTCAAAGAAAACCAGTAACACTCTACGCCGTCAAGGATTAAAATCCTGCAGTGCACGCAAGGTGCCCTTCCTCAAGCCAACGCATGTCAAAGCCCGTCTGATGTTTGCAAATGACCATCTGAATGATCCAGAGGAGGAATGGGAGAAGGTCATGTGGTCTGATGAGACAAAAATAGAACTTTTTGGTTTAAACTCCACTCGTCATGTTTGGAGGAAGAAGAATGATGAGTACAACCCCAAGGACACCATCCCAACCGTGAAGCATGGTGGTGGAAACATCATTCTTTGGGGATGCTTTTCTGCAAAGGGGACAGGACGACTGCACCATATTGTGGGAAGGATGGATGGGGCTATGTATCGTGAAATTTTGGCCAACAACCTCCTTCCCTCAGTAAGAGCACTGAAGATGGGTCGTGGCTGGGTCTTCCAGCATGATAACGACCCAAAACACACAGCCAGGGCAACTAAAGAGTGGCTCCGTAGGAAACATCTTAAGGTCCTGGAGTGGCCTAGCCAGTCTCCAGACCTGAATCCAATAGAAAATCTTTGGAGGGAGCTTAAAGTCCGTGTGGCCCAGCGACAGGCCCGAAACCTGAAGGCTCTGGAGGAGATCTGTATGGAGGAGTGGGCCAAAATCCCTGCTGCAGTGTGTGCAAACCTGGTCAAGAACTACAGGAAACGTCTGATCTCTGTAATAGCAAACAAAGGTTTCTGTACCAAATATTAAGTTTCATTTTTCTGGTGTATCAAATACTTATTTCACACAATAAAATGGAAATAAATTATTTAAAAATCATACATTGTATTTTTCTGGATTTTTGTTTTAGATTCCATCACTCACAGTTGAAGAGTACTTATGATAAAAATTACAGTCTTCTTCAAGCTTTGCAAGCGAGAAAACCTGGAAAATCAACAGTGTATCAAATACTTGTTCTCCCCACTGTATAAATAAACCTGCCTCACAAGAGGTCCAGGAAGACTGAACATACTCCTCTCTGCATACTGGAGGAGGTGGTGGAGCACGAGGACAGCATAAAGTTCCTGGCAATTCACATCTCCTCTGACCTCTCCTGAACTGTAAACACCTCCCAACTGGTGAAGAGGATCCAAAAATGTCTCTTCTTTCTCGGAACACTGAAACAGACCAGACTTTCTATGCAGCTGCTCATAAACTCCCACACGCAACAATTTAGCTTATCAGGAAGCATAGTTGCTCAACATTTTGCATCAGTCTCTACAAGTTATGCCAAGATGTAATTTTTTACTTGAACATTTAAATTCTATCAGATGCTAAAGGCTATGTTCACACTTTTTGCTTGTCAAAAAGTGTTGTTTGGTATATTCAGCTTGAACATTTTATTTTTATCTAAATATGCCTTATTATCTATTAAGAATTCCAAAGTATTTTTTTACCCTTCTAATAACTTTTTCTTCTGCTGCTGTATAATTGAACTTTATATGTAGCTTTTTTCTACATATAAAGTTCTCGTGTTTTCGAGGATCTTCTACATGAATGCTAATTTTTACCAAGATTTCACCATGGTTGCATAATAACAATAAAGACTAAACAAAGAAACCCCCAGAACATTCACACTCAAAACCATGACACAGTAACCTACTTTCTGTTAGCTCTTGGTGCAATTTGCATACCACCAAATGGTTCCTTTTGAATGTTCCCAGGGCTTTTAAAGATTTTGGCAAAATGCAATTTTCCCACAATGAACCATGGCAAGTTAGGCTAGGCAAGTTTATTTATAGCACCATGCATGCACAAGTAAGTGAAATAAGATTCAATGAACAAAAGCCAACAAAATAACAAAAACCTTTAAAAAGTTGCTTCAAAGAAATGTAAATATACCATATACCTTAAAGTTTTGCATAAAAACATGTTAAATATAGATTCTAAAGCTTAATTTAAATCTGATCAAGTTTAATTTTAATTGTATACCCCAGTCAAACTAATCTTTTATTCTTTTATCTTGTGCTTCAAAATGGAAGTAAATCATTAGTCAGGTTATTTGATCAAAAGTTGTTTTGAACAAAAAAAATTATGTATTGAATAAAAGAAATAAACAGTTTCTGCAAACCTCATGTTTTCTAGGAGTTTCTTCCATAGGTGAGGGGCACAGAATCTAATGCTGCCTTGACTTTTTTAGTTCTGGTCCTGGGAACAGCAAGTAACCAGGTCTCTGAAGGCCCCTCCCAATAACTTGTATAGTATTCAGGTAATATTGAAAAAATTGGGATTGGCTGTTTCACCCACATATATGTCCATTGAAGACAATCCATTTAGCACAATGCAAATATATCAAAGGTCCATATAGGTGCAATACTGAAAATCAACACAGGTTTCATGGAGGATACAATCTGATGTTTGGTTGCCTAATAGTATTGGTGTAAAAAGTCAAACTTCAGACATATTATCAATAACACTTATTAGTGGAATGTAAATGAACATCCAACCATAAATACAGGAATTCATGAGGGCAACAGATGTAAGACAGCAAAACTGGGCATGAAAATGAGTGCATTGCCCTTTTATGGTAAACAGTAGACAGTGTTGTCAAAATGAATGATTAATTCTTGCGGTTAATCAAACAATGACAAAGAAGGGAAATAACAAATAATCCTAAAAAATTGAATGTTGTTCTTCTACATTTTGTTCTCCTATGTTTTTGTTGGGGGTTTGGTAAACAACTTTGTGCATTACTGTCTCCAACCACAATCTGGTAGTGCTATTTTATAAGAATATTTTTTGTTTTTTATTCACAAGCCAGAACAAACCCAATCTGAAATAAAATAGAAGTAATGAGACTATTTTCGAAATGTAAGGAGTAGAAAGTATAGATAATTGCATGAAAATGTAAACGGTAGATGTAAAAATTAGGCTAAAACAAATCTCTAGACTAAAGTATAAATAATGTAAATTTCTACTTAAGTAAGGTAACAAAGTTTTCTTACTTAGTTACTTGACACTTCTATGCACAATTGAGATGTCTGACTCCTTAAGTCTATGCTACAACTGCGGCTGTATGTCTGCTGTCCAAGGTCAGAAATGTTGCGTCAACTCTATGGGATATTGGCAAGATGTTCCGAGACTGAGGCTAAAGATATCAATCCATGGTATGTTCACCTACATTACCATAGACCTATGAGATTAAAGTCTGAATCAAAATCTAAAGCAATTTACTTTAATTACTATTTACCTGAACCTTTATCTTCCAGTTGTCCAAGGGAAAATGTAAGGAAAATATATTGAAGCTAGTTTCATCATTATGAGAAATAAATCTAGCAAATAACGTGACTGTTTCTCACTAGGACTGTTTTTCTAAATCAAATTCACAAACTCTCTGATTGCTTGGTGCTGAAATGAGCTAACGCCCAACAGCACAGAGAACGATGGAAACAGTAAGTCTGAATCTCTCTTCCCACACAGAAACACATATATACAACTAATGAAGTGTAAGCAATCATATTTCCAGACCTTTACCATAAAAATGGAATTTGCACTTTATGAGTTGTGTGACACAGATGCACACACACACACACACACACACACACCTCACATCTTCAAAAGGTGTAATTTGTCTGCTTCAGTAGTCAAGGTGAATATTCACCCTGACAGCTCCCAGAAAAGACACAAAGCAGAGCAGAGACAAGCCGCTGTCATTAGACAGTGAAAGAAAGTTAAGCTTTGGTTTTTGGTTCTGTCCACTTCCCTCTCACCTGGTTATGCTATTTGGTCTCTTTGATTTCTTGCATAGCAGTGTTCGGTTATTAAAAAAAGTTATACAGTTTCACACCCACCTGCTGATTCTACATTTGGGTTCGCCATCAGCTTCCCTGTGTCATGAAAGCAAAGGAGAAGCTGTTGAATTAAAGATAAAAGAAGAAGCAGGAAATGGGTAAACATGATCTCTGGTTTCTTGCTGTTACCTTCTGATGCCCTTACTCAACAAACATTTTAAGCATTTTTTTTTTTAATATACAGTAGCCACACATAAAAGCAACTTGTAACAGGTACAATGTGGGCTGAGAGTGGATGCAACCTTCTGTGTGGGCATGGACCAGTGTTTGCAGGACCTACATGAAGATTGATTAATTAGTGTTAGCAACACACAAGACATCATGCACCTTTTGCCATTCTTTTATTTTATTTATAAAGAGAATTGTTCGAATGTATGTGAAAATGTGAAAAGGTATATTAAACTGAATAATGACACCAAATCTGTTGGTTTTTTGAGTGTTTCCCCAAGGGTAACATTAAAGGGGATATAACATGTAAAATTGTTTTAGCTTTTAAATACATTTTGTTGTGTAGTTTGAGTCTCTAGGAATACAGAAAGGTAGAACGCAATCTGTCCAGGATCTCTGTAGCTATCTTTATATTCTTTTTGGGTCATATGATTTTAAGCTGTTCAGTGTTATCTATTCTCTTTTTAAATTTTTGAACAATTATGTCACAGTATTTGCTGCAGCACTGTTAAAGAAGGTCATGGACTTCCAGCTAACCCATTTTGTAAATCCAAAATGTGTATCTTTTTCGCCACAATTTTGTGTCCACCAAACAAAGCCATAAGTTACTGAATGGAAAACGGTTTGGTAACATAAACGTCATGTTATGCTAGAAGCTGTTTGAATATGCTTCTTCTTATGATTATTATTAATTATAATTTGGTTTTATAATTTAAGTAATAAGTCATTCAACTCAAAATTCCGCGATAACAAAATATAGTTCAAATGGTGGTGATGTTAGCTAGAAGCTTGTAATGATTTATACTACTAATGCATTAATTAATTAGCTGTTATAAACTAATTTATGCTGGAATAAATGATCTGGTCGGATTTTAACCGACGAGGTTTATCCGGCAGACTGTGAGAACCCCAATATAATTGCAATTAGAGTTTAAATACTTATTCCTTATCACCATCCAATGATAGTGTCTCTGTATTAATATCAGATGTTAACTTCCAGAAGAAGGTGGCTCTGAATTCTGAATAACCATGCAACTGTGAATTGGATTGAACACAAAACAATTTCTATTCCGCAGTTGTTGTTTTTATTGAACCAAAAGCAATTCCCTGTTACAGTAATTCTCTGATTCAACAACCTTGGAAATCTTACTCACTACTAAAACTAAACATGCAACATATATGTGGGAATAAAAGAACAAAACAAAAATAAACAATGGATTAAAATGAGCGGTTAGCAAATCTAAGTCCAGCTCACGGTTGTTTAACACCACATTGAAAACATCGGCATTTGACGTAGCAGCATTGACAGACAGAACATCTTTGAGAGTCCCACTGGACGCTTTGATGTCTTACAAAAGCTATTCCCGCTTAGCTACCTCCAGTTCAGTCATACGACACCCTCCCAAGATGGTGACTATGATGACGTATGATCTACCAATTTGCGTGATGCGTGAGGGGAGGTCCTAATGACGTAACCACGCTTACGCTGAGGGGGTAATACCTCGCTTTGAGAGGGCGCGGCTAACCGACGAGTTTAAAGGAAAACCGCAAACTAAGTTGACATTAGACATTCAAGCTCCGCGGAGTCAGTGGAGCCCTCTTGAGAAGAGAGAGAGGGGGGGGGGGGAGATGGAAGAATTCGAAAAAGGGTTACAGCAGGACCCGCAGCGGGGTCTTTACGAACCACAAAATCAAACACAGCAAAGTATCCAGGCCCCTGGGGGAGGGGCCTGGATACTTTCACAGCTTGTGGCTATCAGCAACTCCTGCTGCAGTTTATGTTAACATAGCAGCAAGAGTTATAAATAAATTAGTTATAAATAATTTTGCGCTCAACCAGTGGTGAAAGTAAGTCAGTATGCTCCCATACTGCATTCGCAGGAGGCAAGGGAGGAGAGCGGCTGCCAAATAAATCCTTCATTCAGAACCAGTCATGGCTGCATGCTGGATCAGAAAACAGTTCTGCTAACCAGATGCAGTCTAAAACACCATTTAGTTTGTTTCTAAGTTTCATTTTAATTAATTCTGCCTTTTTTTAACTACATGTGCTATGTGTCATGTTTTTGTCACGGTGAACCCGAACTCAGACCACACACACGGAGCACAGTTCAGTAATGTTTATTGCTAGGATGACAGGAAGGACTGAACTGCTGGAGGTTGCCGGGACGCTGCGGTTGCTGCGCCGTAGAAACGGGTACCCCCAGAGCAGGCTGAGAATCCTGGCACAGGGGAGACAGGATTAGTCCAACAGAGGAAGAAGGACTTACTTGATGCAGGAGGGAGCGGGCAGATACGGAGGACTCGGGAGCCAAACGAGGAACAGAAGGTGACATCCAGGAAGACGTGGGAAGAATCTCTTTCTGAACATCAGGTGAGTGAAGGACGAGTGAAGACGAACCAGCGAGGAACTGAAGGAAGAGTGAGGTTTAAATAGAGAAACTAACAGGTGAAGTGGATTCTATCTGATTGCAGATCTAACAGGTGTAACCGATTACTGGAGGGTAAGCAACGTGAGAGGAACTGAACTCAAACAAGAAACAAAACCAAAACTCAACCCTGACATCACCCCCCCCCCCCCTCCTCAAGGCCGGTCACCGGACGGCCAAAAAACAAAACGACCCAAACAGGGTGGGCGGAGGGAGGCTCAGGATGGGGGGCTAGAATCAAAATACAAGCTTACCCAACCATCAAAACACAAACTAATCCAACCAGGGTGGCTGGAGGGCGGCTCAGGATGGGGGGCTAGGGTCAAACAAAACCCTACCCAACCAGGGCAAACAAAGGGAGAGATCACCGGGGATCTTGGAAACTAGGGAAGGCTTGGAAGACTAGAAGGCGTTAGAGAACGCTAACAAATTAAAAAGAGTGTCCAATAAACGTTATCAGAAGAGCAGAGAGTGTAGGCAAAGGCCTAGGACTAAGCTGGTGTATTTAACACACCAAGGACTAGAGGGCGTCTTAACATGCCAAGGAACTGAGAAAAAAAAAACTCAAAACACCAGGGGAAAAAAAAGGAACAAAGGGCGTCCTAACACGCCAGGAAACAAGAGCGAAGGGCGTCCTAACACGCCAGGAAACCTAGAAAACTAAAACGCCAGGAGACAAAGGGCATCCTAACACGCCAGGGACACACGAAATCTAAATACTTGGGAACGGAGAGTGTACTGGGCAGCAACAGGCTGACGCACCAGAGGGCTCAGCCAGCGACATATGAGCGCCGGAGGGCTCTGGCGGCGGCTTGCGTGCGCTGGGCAGCGACTGGCCGGGCGCGCCAGAGGGCTCAGCCGGCAACATTGGAACGCCGGAGGGCTCTGGCGGCGCCTAATCACAGAGAAAAACAAAAACTAAGAGGACTAGGTGGAAAAAAAAGAGACACCAGGGGAATGCAGAAACCTGTAGAACTTAGGGGGCTAAATCACGAGATTACAACTGGAGAACGAAGACAACAAAAAACTAAGGCGGAGACTAGAGAACATTGAAACCAAAAAGCTCTAGAAAATAACTAGAGAACACTGGGAACCACTCAGGAACTGGTTTCACACTAAGATAGCTCGGGAGCTAGTCACGAGAGCTCAGGAACTAGAATAACTCAAAAACTAGGGGCTCAAGAACAACTTAGACACTAGGAGGCAACTCGAAAACTATGGAGCTCCAAGATAACTAGAAGAACACACAAAGCTAAACTGACTTAAACAACTGAGCGCTGGGACCTCCAGATGGAGTTGGTGGTGGACGGCCAGGACGTGGCAGGAGGCGGAGCAGCATCGCCTGAATGAAGCCTCGATGAGGGCGGCCCCGACGAGGCAGAGTCTGGAGCGAGTGTCGCGGAGGGTGACCCCGACGGCGAAGTGGCAAGGTCTCAGGTGGCCGGCACCGGAGCTTCATCTGGGTCTTTCTGATGAGAAACTCCAGCGCAGGACCCTCGAAGAACCCTGAAGCTGAGACAAGAGGTGGGTCTCCCTGGACCCCCTCTCGGGGCTTGAATGGAGGTGGATCCCCCTGGCTATTGAGTCCAGGAGACGTCTGGCTGCAGCTGTCAGGAGGCGGGTCCTCCTCGACCCCCTTGTGGGACTCGGAAACTTGGGGAGGCGGGTCCTCCTCGACCCCCTCGCGGGACTCGGAAACTTGGGGAGGCGGGTCCTCCCGTGGACACGGGGGCTACTTCTCATATAATCACGGACATAACCATGTTCAAGAGCTTCGACTCCGCGTTCAGGCCAGAAACGCACAGTGTCGAACTGGCAGACGGCACACGGTGCAGTGGGATCGCTCAGCGGAGGGGAAATGCTGAGGTTTCCCTCATCGACAGCGGAGGACAGCGACGCAAGGCGGTGCTGAAAGACGCTTTGTTCGTACCGTCGTACCCTCAAAGCATCTTCTCGGTGAAGGCAGCGACCACCAGTGGAGCTACAGTTGTCTTTAAAGAAAATGAAGACGCCCTGATAACCAGAGACGGTACCAGATTTGACATCCATGTATATGGCAGGTTGTATTTTTTGCACACTGAAGCTAAATCTAATGATAAGTGTAATGCATGTCATGACATACAGACATGGCATGAGATATTGGGCCACTGTAACTATGACGATGTTTTTAAGTTGCAGAACGTTGTTGAAGGTATGCAGATCAAGGGCAAAACAGGCAGACCCGAGCAAGAATGTGAGGTGTGTATTCAAGGGAAATTCGCACAAACCAGAAATAGGGACCCTGATACCAGAGCAAAGGCTCCCTTACAGATGGTACACACAGACCTCGCAGGTCCAGTAGCCACAGAGTCAATAGATGGTTACAAATATGTGCAGTCATTCACTGATGATTACTCAAGCGCAGTATTTGTATATTTTCTAAAGAAGAAAAGTGACACCGTACAGGCTACAGAAAAGTTCTTAGCAGACGTATCCCCTTATGGTAGGGTAAAGTGCATCAGATCCGATAACGGTACGGAGTTTACATGTGGTGATTTCCAAGCGCTTTTAAGGAAAAACAATATCAGACATGAAACATCGGCTCCGTATTCTCCTCACCAAAACGGAACCGCAGAGAGGGGTTGGCGTACTCTTTTTGAGATGGGAAGCTGAAAGTGAACTAACAAAGCAGCTATGGCCCTACGCAGTGCAAACAGCAGCAATAGTACGCAACAGGTGCTTTAACAGGCGTACTGGGAAAACTCCTTATGAGTTGTTGACAGACAAGAAGCCTAATGTATCTAAGATGCAAAAGTTTGGCTCTGTATGCTACACTTACAAACAGGAAAAAGGAAAACTTGATTCCAGATGTGACATGGGGCGTTTTGTAGGCTACGATAAGAATAGCCCAGCTTATTTGGTGTACTACCCAGATACAAACAAAGTCCAAAAACACAGACTAGTGAAGTTTGTGGTTAAAGTAGGTGTAGAAAGACATACGCAGACAGGTGAACCAGATCCAAGTGACGACTGCGACTGTGTGAGACCACTGACTAACGAGACCACACATAGTGATAGTGAAGCGGCAGAAAAAAGGTCCAATGACGATAATCAAGCGCAACAAAGAGTCACGAATGTTGAACCTGAGGGTAGGCGATACCCGGCTAGGGAAAGAAGAACACCAAGTTACTTAGATTACTTTGTAACTGAAGACAGTGATAGTGACGGGGTTCATATCACAGTGGATTATTGCTGCCGGGCTGTGTGTGGCTTCCCACAAACTTATGAGAGAGCAATGGAGTCCCCAAATTCAAAAGAATGGCTAAAGGCAATGGATGAAGAGATTCATTCTCTGAACGAGAACAAAACTTTTACTCCGACAAAACTACCAATAGGCAAGAAAACAGTGGGGGGTAGATGGATTTACTCCATAAAAACTGATGTAGACGGAAAAGACAAATACAAAGCAAGGTTTGTCGCTAAGGGTTACAGCCAGAAACAGGGAGTAGACTATGGAGAGACGTTTTCACCCACCGCAGACTTGACGAGTGTGAGGGCTGTGCTACAGAAAGCGGCACAGGAGAATTTACTCTTACACCAAATGGATGTAAAAACAGCGTACTTACACGCCCCCCATAGACTATGAGATTTACATCAATCCACCAGAGGGCTATCAAGAGAAAGAAGATATAGTCTATAAGCTAGAGAAATCGCTTTATGGGCTAAAACAATCTGGGCGAAATTGGAATAAGATTCTGCATGATTGCCTAATTGATGATAGTTTTACACAAAACCCAGCCGACCACTGTGTTTATACTAAAGAGTCAAACGAAGGAAAGGTGATCATAATCATATGGGTCGATGATCTGATCATTGCAGCGAGCAATAAAGAAAGACTGAAAAATGTTAAAAAGATGCTTTCAGAAAAGTTTAAGATGAAAGATCTTGGCAAACTAAAACATTTTCTGGGTATCGATTTTAGTCAGTCAGATGGGTGCGTAAAAATGTCACAGGAGAAGTACATTAATCAGATACTACAGCGTTTTGATATGCAAGACTGTAGACCAAGAGAAACACCTTGTGAGCAAAAGCTAGAGTATACTGAGAATGCAGTAAAGATGGAGGATGCCAAAATGTACAGAGAGGCTGTGGGAAGTCTTATATATCTAACAGTTTGCACCAGACCAGATTTAAGCTTTGTTGTGAGCAGGTTGTCACAATTCTTTGCTGAGCCTACAGAGGAACAGTGGGTCACTGTGAAGCATGTACTTCGGTATCTCAAAGGCACAGCGGGAAAATAATTAAGTTTTAGGAAAAGCAACAGTGAGAAACTAGGCATCCAGGCCTACAGTGACGCTGATTGGGCGGCTGATACCAGTGACAGACGCAGTACCACAGGATACTGTGTGAACCTTAGTCGGAACAGCTCTCTGATTTCATGGAAGACAAAGGAGGAAACCCACTGTCGCGCTATCCACATGCGAGGCAGAATATATGGCACTGGCATCAACCATACAAGAATGCCTATACCTAGAACAGTTATTGGAAGGTATAGACAACTACGAGTACACACAAACTATAGTGCATGAGGACAACCAAGGAACAACCGCTCTTGCTAAAAATCCTGTGAACAGACGAAGATGCAAACACATAGACATAAAGTATCACTTTATCAGGTCTATTGTGAATGAGGGAAGAGTGACTTTGATGTATTGTTCTACTGATAACATGATTGCAGATGTAATGACCAAACCTGCAAATAAGTTGAAACTGAAGAAATTTGCAGGTGCTCTTTTTGGAGATTGATATTTGTATGACAGGAGTCCACATGCAATGTTTTATTTTGGTTATTACTGTTTCCATTCCGTTTCAGAGTATAACAATCTGAGTACAAGTGGGGGTGTTAAGATGTTCATAATGTCCTCAATTGTAATACCAAGAATGTGGTATTGTTTTGTTCGAGCATAAGCCACAAGGGGATAAAATAAATATACCAAGTAATAAATAAAATAGCCTATTTAGGTGGGAATAGTACACTAGTTACTTCTCAGATTTCATAATTGAGAGGCTGACGCAGGACTGAGGTCCGATGTTATGGCGTGGGAAGACACAGATTGCAGCTCATTTTGCACTGATTCCTGGCACTCGTTGCTCAATTTAGGGAGCGCTGTTAGAGAAAAACTTGCGTCCTGGAACGTTATAGGGTTATTCGCGAAGCCTTTGCGTGACGTCACGCGTGACGTCAGTGCGCTGACTGGTTGGCAAAACATGGCGGATAGTGTAAACAGGACGAACTCGAGCGGATATCTTATGCCTTTCTCCGCGTATGCGAACTCCCTCCCTTCAGATGCGAAAGAGAGATATAAGATAAAGTTATTGTACAACGCTGGTACGTGTTCCTTGCCCGATCCATATAGTTTAACGGAACAATGGAGCAAAAATCCCGACGAGTGGCCGGACCTAACGTTTGGCGACATTTACCTATATCTGATCGATACGCCATCCATTTTCACCAAAGAATCGATGAAAGCCTACAAATCGTTGGAAGCATACAAGTAAGCAATAATACAGCTTTATTTTTGTTTACAAGTTTTAATTTTGTTGAGAAAAATGTTATATTAACGTTTTACTTATGTGTAAAGGTGACGTTCTCTGTAAACAAAGATCACGTGATACATAGTGATAGTTTGTCGCTCTCTCTTTGTATTGTATGTCATATGTAAAGAAACTTAGAGGTTTTATAAATTACTGTGTAAAGAGCATTATTAAATAATGATTGATTCTTAAAATTATTCACTATTAATTTATTTGTAGGTATGTTTTAAGTGGACATGTACAGGAGGTATTGTCACACCAAATTGATCCAAGCTGCCCCTACATTGCTCTGAAGACCAAGGTTACTCCATCCCAGAGAATACGAGACAAACCACATGAACCATGGGTTTATTTAGAGAAATCTAGTGGAACTGTCTACTGTGCACATTGTACATGCATGGCTGGGTAAATATTTTAATATCTACTGTGAAATTATGATCACTTTTTTTTAATCACAATTTCCTATTGATCAGCAATAACGAATCATTTCAGGCTTGGAGAAGTATGCAGCCATATATATATATATAAATAAATAAATTAAAATTATAACTGTTATGAGTTTATTGATTCTTCTTTACTTTGTATTAATAATAATTTTTCCTTGTTAATGCCATTTAATTCCTACTGTCTGAACTAACAGTTATTAATAAGACATATTTTACAAATATATTTTAAGAAATTGTGTTTAATATTATTACATTTATATTTTTTTCTAGGTAACCCCAGCCACCATCTCTGGAATATTCAGTGAAATTAAAGGAAGACGTACTAAGGAAATAGATTCTGTTCATGCACATGGTACAGCCCAACTTCCTCCACAAAGTGTTCTGGATAGCCTTTATTCCATTGCACCCAATGCAGCTTTCTTCACCTCTGTTAGGGTGTTGTAACCAATTGCAAACGCTGATCTTGTGGGGAGAGAGACAAAATACCCTCAACTTCTTTCAACGCTACAACAAGAATTTCAAGAAGATTCGATAACAGAACTTTGTGCTGAAGTGTTAAAGAACTATTTGGTGTCCTCTGCACAAGCCAGCAACTTGGAATATGCGACAAGGAACCAGTCTATCAGTCCACTGTGGTACCAACACCGGACAGGGAGGATTACTGCTTCCAAAGCCCATGATGTTCTCGTTAGACAACCAACAACCAATCCTGACACTCTTGTAAAGAGAATAGTAGGATACAAGGTGTATGACCTATCCAAACGTGCTGCTGTCAAGTGGGGAACTGAGACAGAAGATGAATGCAGACAAGCCTACAGTCTTCACCAGAAAGCAGGACATATAAATTTCACCTGTAGGTTATCAGGGTTTGTGATTGACCCAAACCATCCATTCCTCGGAGCCAGCCCTGATGGAGCTGTGAACTGTGATTGTTGTGGCAATGGAACTTTAGAAATCAAGTGTCCCTTTAAACATAGGGATGTTGCTGTTGAGGAAGCAGCCATCATAGATAAGGATTTTTGCCTTGATGCTACTCTACATCTTAAGGAAAACCATAGATACTACACCCAAGTTCAAATGCAGATGTTTTTAACAAAGAGTCAGTATTGTGACTTTGTAGTATTCACTAAGAGTGAGCTAGCAAGCATGTGTATTATTCGCATTACACTTGATGAAAAGTTCTGTGAAAACCTCATAAACAAATGTGAGAAGTGTATCAAAGACCATGTTGTCCATGAACTTATAACTCGTCAGTTAGAAAATGAACCTGTTGTCAACCAAGAACTGGATATTAATGAAAAAAAAAAACCTGGTGCATTTGTAATGAACCTGAATATGGACGAATGATTAAATGTGATGGTGAGTTATGTCCGTACGAATGGTTCCACTATAAATGTGTGAATATTCGACGAAAACCCCGTGGTCAGTGGTTTTGTGCAAGTTGTGAACCATGATGAGTCACTGAGAACAGCATGAATCTATTGCAAACTGGATCTTTAGTTCAAATACCAGAATCGAAGGGCATTTTGAATTACTTGCATTTTTATTCACTTTGTAAATAAATTGAATACATGAATATTTAAAATAAGTTGTTTTTATTGTGAAATTTTGTTTTTAATTCCAGTTGTACACTTATATTGAATGGAAAAGAAAACTTAAAATACATGTAAAGGAAAAAATACCATTTTAAATTCAGTTTAAAAATTTTACACACAGAAAATAGTTAAAATAAAATAATTTCAAACAAACGTCACTTCTTGAGTGAGAGAATTTTCTTATTTACATAACTAGTTTAGGTTGCAGGTTGCAGAGCGCAGAACAAATGGTAACTACACTGTCGGCATGTGGGACCATGTGCATTGTCATATTCGAACTCAAGATGTTAAAGTTCTTTAGTCTCTCTATAGCTCTCTCAACATGAATGCGCACATGAGCAATCCTGCGAGACAGTTCAACCTCTTTAGCAGATAATTGGGCCTTTCCCTTGGTAAATGAAGGTATAGCAAGTGTTGCACCACGGTTGGCCAAGTCTTCTGAAATTAAAAACCCCCGATTTGCCAAAACCTGGTCACCATACTGAATGTTGTCCAGAAATCCACTTCTGAGTGTGATCACTTTGTCTGATGTTCTCCCACCAAATGCTTTTGATACAAAAGAAATGGCCCCTGTTGGTGTTATGGAAACCAAAAACTTTATGGTGTTATTATGTTTATAGTTAGACCATGTCTGTGCTCTAGCTGTTAGCTTTCCAGGTCTCTGAATAAAGACTTCAAAACAGTCAATGATGCTGGAACACCTTGGGTATGAGACCTTGAATATGTGTGGCATATTTGCTATCAGGTACTCTCTCTCTGGCCACTGAATAAGGAAACAAAGTTTTCTAGCAAGTCTTGGAAGTCCTTGATTAAGAATGTCAGAAATTGTGGTCAGCGAAACATTAAACCGATAGGCTAGATCCTGATGCTGCAGATTTAACCTTAGCTTCATAAGAACACACAATAGAACACTCATAGATGACATGACTCTGCTTGTAGGTAACACACATTCCACAAATGAAAGCAGCCACAAGAATATTGCCACGGATGGAATGCCAGTGTGAAATTGCAGCTTTCTATCACTTTCTATCACTTGTTGTTCTAAATGTTGCTTGTTTAATAAGGTTGACAAACGCAAATTTTCCTCTTGAAGTCGTCCTAACTCTGCATAGAGCTGCTGAGTTTCTTTCCGGAGGTCACAAATTTTCTGCACACAAGAATCATGAATTGATGTGGACGGCTCTGTAATAAATAAATAAATAAATAATGTTACATGAGAATCATAATATCACATCAAAGATCACACTTTTGTAAAGTACTGAATACAAATATTCTAATTTTAAAGAATCAAGGAAGAAAAGAAATTATAAACTGTGACAACCTGAAAAGTCTTTTTCTGGGGAAGCTGCTCTCTTTTCCTGCCTGGCCAGGTCTAAAAGAACTGATGCTGCCTCCACATGCTGCTTTCTGATTTCTCGCTTTTCTGCCCTTAGAAATCTGGACTGTCTTTGTCCACTATCTGTCTGTCTCCTTGCCTCATTATAGCCCAAGTTGATGGAGGGCACATAGTCTGGATTTGACAAGTCATTGCTCTTGGCACCTAAAATGTTGAATTGACATTTTACATTGGCACAAAACCAGTCATCATTAATTGCATTAATATAATTTAGTGGCATAGTCACTGATGAGAAAGGGGGCTCAGACAGAAAAAAACAAAAAAAAAAAAAAACGTACTGTCAGGGATAATTTGATGATTTTACCAGAAAAATAAATCTCGTATGCTTAATCTAACTAAATTAATAAACCAACCCTTCAATCCCATTCATAGTCATAGAGCTACATGTACTCATATTCAGTGTGGTCTTTATAGTTATTTTTAAAGCAATGATACGTTACAGATATGTTTAAGACACATCTTAAAAGAAAAAAACATTACCTGTCACAAAATGCAGATGACAAACTCGGTCATGATCTGCCGGCTCCCACGGTTGACCATTCAATGTTCTCCGCTTTATCGCCGCGATCCAGAGCTTTCTTCTTTGATCTGGTTTCTTGGGAAACCGGTAAAAACTTTTATGATTGTGTTTGTTGTATCTATTAGTACAGCCGATCACGCAGCACGAAACAACCATGACTAATAACCAGAGGTGTGACCAAGTCACTGTGTTGCAAGTCTCAAGTAAGTCTCAAGTCTCTGTCCTCAAGTCCGAGTCAAGTCTCAAGTAAAGACAGGTAAAGTCGAGTCAAGTCTCAAGTCAGGAACCTTTAATTTCAAGTCATTTCGAGTCGTTCTTATTTTTTTTATATATAATTCGCAATTATACATAAAATTCAAATAATAGACCATTTTTTATTATTTTTAAAATATGTATTTATCTCAAATGATAGAACATGTGTAGCTGAACACAAAGTATAAAAAACATTTTTAAATTGGACCACTTTACTGCGCAGTTCTGTTAAACTTGATATTCAATAAAAAAAGAGAAATTGTGCTGTGGAAATGCTGACATTTCCACAGCACAATACAAAGAACCATAACAGCAGTTTTTTCCTCTTTTCTCTGACCTGGTCACTGAGTGAACATGTATTTTTATGTGTCCATGTTTTGAGTGACATAAGTGACATGAGTGACATAAGAAACAAAACAAATATATCAACGATCGGCACGGAAGGTGGCTAGCCCCTCCAGGCTAACGGCACTATCAGGTGTGGACGATGAAAGCCATGTTTCTGTCAGGATGAGAGCGCAGCAGTCTCTAAACTCCCTCTTTGCAGAGAGCTCGAGTTGTAGATGGTCCGTTTTGTTGTCCAGTGAGCGTACGTTGGAGAGCAAGATGGATGGAAGTCGCGATCTAAATGGGTTAGCCTTTAGCTTAGCTGCTAGCCCTCCACGGCAGCCGCGCTTCCTTGGCCGGCTCAGCCGCTTCCTCTTCACTCTACTCCGGCGCGAGTTGCCGGAAGTGGCCGGGTCTTGAGAGCGGAGCGCTCCAAAGCAGCGTAAACAGTCGAGTGTAGAAGTGGTTACAAGTCCAAAAACACTGCATGACCGTAATTCCAGCAGGCGTTGGCGGTCATGCACTATACGACTCGGTAGATGAGTGGTTTCCAGCGAGTTTGCCAGCATTTTTTGTGAAAAAGTCCGCGAGTTGGTACGGAGCTGTACGCAGCCGCAGCCTCTCAGTGGTGCAGCCGGCTTTCTGTTCCGGAGCCCCACTCACTATCCACCGGCTTACTGAGCTAACACAGTGCACATTATTTGTGGAGGCATTTGAAGGACCGGATTTATGGTAAATCATCACCAATTTAACCGGGAGTACACATGCTAACACGAAGTTAGCTAAAGTCAACTATCTTACAGCAAAAGAAAAGTGCCACCTACCGATCTTTGTGAAGCTTCAAATGCCGGACAAAGTTGGACGTTGTGGTATCTCCATCCGATATTCTCTTCTTGCATGTTTTACAAGTTGCAGTTCGTTTTTTATTCGAAAGTTCATAACCTACATAGCCAAAAGAAATTACTCACGGAAGCATATTCGAGCGGTTATTTCGTATTTCGTTCCCTGAGCTCTGTAGCTTCGCCGCGTTTTTTTAAACGTCCAAATCCTGTTAATTTGATTGGTTGTGCTGCAGCTATGTACACATACATACATAAGGAGAGAGGAAAAACATAGTGACGGTCTGTGCATATTGATATGGAATGAGTGAAATTAATTAATGACGCCACTTTATAAACAATGTGTTTTAAATTTTAAGACTTTGAGTAAAAAATATCAAGTCTTTTCAAGTAAACAGCTTCAGGTCGAGTCAAGTCCGAAGTCAATGGCATGAAAGTCAAAGTCAAGTCCGAGTCTTTGAGCATTTTTTCAAGTCAAGTCTCAAGTCGTGATTTTAACGACTCGAGTCTGACTCGAGTCTAAGTCATGTGACTCGAGTCCCCACCTCTGCTAATAACCTTAGTTGTTATCACCGCAGGCGGCCATTTCTTGTTTTTCTGCCAACCAGTTAGTCACGTGACAGATTTGTGACGTCACGGCGAATAAGCGTATATCGCGAATCAAGAGTGGCGAGTAATTGTTTGAAGCCAGGTTTTTCAGCTGCAGACAACAGCAGCATATCCCCTCACTATGAAGCATTTTACTGCATGCGTGATGTCCTTACGCCGCATGGACGCTTTTTCATTTTATCGCACAGAAGGGAGCCCAGTTTAGCTGCTATACCTGCTTTGTTTTAGAAGAACTTCCAGAAGATTCCTACGAAGACGCGCAGCAGCGCGGGGCTAAAACGGCTCACGCTGCTGCGGGTGTGAGCGGCTTACGTGATGAAACAAGTTGGTTGCGTTTACCAGACTTTGTTTTTACCGGTTCCTTGCAAGTTTTACAAATCACTTTGGTTTATTTCTGTCAGACTGGCGAACTAGTAAAACCCCGTTTTGGGACCGTTTCATCCGCCGCTCCTTGCTGCGACATATTCACGTTCTCTGTGTTGTGGTTTGAGAGGGCGGTAGAGGTGAAGCTAAATACTAACACTGTTAGCAGATCACCCATTCTTTTCAGTCATGTCAGCTGCCAACATGTTAACCATTTTCCGTCTGGTTTCATCCGTCAAGGACTTGGTTCGGCTGTATTCATTTATTATACGTTCCCCACCCGGTTTATTGGTAAGAACTGATTCCTCCAACTAGAAACACAACACAAAATAATTCAACACCTTAGGAATATGACGCAACTTGTAATTTCCCCATTGTCGGACAATAAAGGGATTTTCTATTCTTTATTGCACCAAAAGAGCAAACACTGGAGAGAGAAACTCCCTCCAGACAGTGACATGGCCATGAGGATTAGTGAGGATTTGTTAATTTATACTTTGTGAAAAACAAACGTAAATTTAATTGCTTTTAATAGCTCATACACTTTATTATAGTAAAATAAATTTAAAAAAATTAAGGGGCTCACAAAAAAACTTAAGCTCATGAGCTCAACAAGTTCTTCAAACCATGTAAATATTATAAAAACTCTTACATGCTTAGCTTCTGCATCCAACCTCTGGCGTTTTCTGGAGGAACTATCAGGAATTATGTCTGTATCCTCAGAGTCCCAAGAATTGAGGGATGATGGTTGGGACGGCTCAGGAGAGGCTACTTTTGAGACAGATTCGAATCATGAATTAAGAAATGGAAATAACAAATTAACCGTCACTTATAATAATCACAATCTTCATAAGACAACCCATCCTTTAAATAATATAGATTAGAGACAAACACGAGCCATATTTGATGGTCAACACTCCAGTTGAGGGATTCATTACCACATCCTCTTCATCCAACTCAGTCCCTGAACTGTCGACAACTTTCACACCTTCTGTTACAGCTGGGACACCAAACTTTGCAAATGCTATGAAATGGACACAACAGCTTGTAAAAACAGGAAAATCATTGCTTATAACATTTCACTACTGCCTTAATCTTAACAACTTTTAAGGGTGTGGCTAGAAAGGGAAACACAAAAGGTGTTGATCAATTCCAAAATCTAAGACCTTGTAATTTTCAATCATTCTGCAATAATATTATAGTATATCACTTTAAAACAGCTAAATCTAGTGATTATTAGCAATTAAAGCTCTTTGTGCAAATCCTAATTCCACAATATCAGTTTCTTACCTACAACCAAAAATTCTTCAAGATTTGGCTCTGTTATTCTAACAAACTTTTGGACATCACTAAGTTTTGTTTTCAGCAGCATGTTCCTTTCTGAAAAAAAAATCAGCATAGTTCATGGTTAATGTTTATGTGCTCATTATTACAATAAAAAACTATATACACTGCATTCTCTCAAATTTGACATACATTAGAATCTCATGCATTTCATCAGAACAGGCCAGAAGCAAGGCCACCTTTTATGAGGTGAATACTGTCCAATAAAGTATAATTATCACATATAATTTAGTGCTGTCAAAGGATATTAATTTTAATCACAATTAATTGCTTATTTCAATATTCAACTCGACAATAATCACAAATTAAAATCGTATTTTATCTTTTTATTTCTGAAAGTGTAAAAGCCCATTTGGGCATTTTAATATGCGATTTTGCAATAAATGACTAGTCAAAAAAAAAATAAAACTTGTACAAAACTTATTTTCATTTTTTATTTTCAAGTACTTTTCAGCATTGGAATGAAAACATCCTGGTGCCATAAAATGTTAACCTCTGGCCAATAATGGCTAAATCATTAATCACTCCCTGATATTTACACAATGTGTAAACAAATGTGTAAATAAATAAATATTTCATGCAGAAATATTTTTTTGCCTCTTAAACAAAAGACATGGTATTAAGCATTTACATTTAAAATAATATAAATTTTACATTTTAGAGACAAAAAAAGACAAATTAATAAGCATTATATGTTTTTTTGGGTTGGGTTTCTGCAATGTTATCAGCGTGTAAAAACTCATCTTTAGAAACAATCTCTGCTCGAAATGGTGAACTGCACCGCTTAATCTACTTTCAGCAGTTATCACCGGTCATTGTAGCTATAAACTGCAGAAAATACGGGCAGAGTTTCTGTTTCTGTCTTTACTCCCTCGGCTCCTATGTCGGTGGAGGGATATATGACGAGCGCGCACGACACGAAAAATGAAGAAAATAGCTGGCTGACATTTCTGTTGGACAGAGGAGGTGGGCGGCGCATTCCAGAGTACGTTTCACACCCCCTATTTTAACAACATATATTTTCACCAACACTGGGTGGTATCTTACTCCAGCTGTTGTTGTAATAACTATGAAAGAGTCAGTGTACTTTGACACTGCATATTTAACACTGTGGAATTTACTGTGTATGCACGGAGAAGGCTCCTCTCCCTGGCTGACAGCTTTCCCTTCAGGAGGTCCAGGAAGCGCCGTACAGCCTGGCAGACCGTGCCCCCATCAGGGAACCCACGGCCTCGACGTTGGAGAGGGACGGTCCTGCAGTCTCCACCAGCCTTTTCACTATAGTCATCTTTGATTGGCGCAGCGCCTCCGACAGCCCTGGTCCCGCGCCATCACACACGTCCAGCCTGGACCCACAGATTAAAGGCTCCTGTAAAAGCCAGTGCAGAGAGTTAGTCGTTTGGGATGGCTTTAATTTGAACAGGGCACATGATTTAAAAACACCCTGATAATACCTCGGCAATCCCCTTAACTTTAAAAGACTTAAATCTGTTAAAAACAGAGCCGCATCCAGCCCCAGGTTATTAACGTGTCTTAAAATGCAGCTTGCCACGTCGCTCCACACTAAGTCAGGGGACCCTGCCAGGTATTTCTGAACAAAGCATAATCTAAAAGCTGCTGTTCTTCCGGCCAGGTGGACAAGGCCCTGGCCCCCCTCTTCTCTGGGTAAAAACAACACAGACTGTGGCACCCAATGGAAACCGTTCCAAAAAAAATTTACCATTTTGGCTTGTATATTGGCCAACAAACCAGATGGTGGGTCTAAACAGGAAAGTTTTTGCCACAGCTGTGATGCAACAATGTTATTTAAAACCAAAACTCTTCCCCTGTACGACATGTGGGAGTGTAGCCATCTCCACTTTTCCAGTTTACTTTCTATTTTCTGTTCCACGTTTTCCCAGTTGTTTTTCTCAGTGTTTTCATTGCCTAAAAATAGACCAAGATATTTAAAACCATCTTTTTTCCATAAAAGTCCTTGAGGGAGAACCGGGAGCCCTTCACGCCATTCGCCCACTGCCAGGGCTTTGCTTTTCCCCCAATTCACCCTCGCAGAAGATAAAACAGAGAACTTATTTGTTATCTCGGTCAGTCTATCGACATCTTGCTGGTTTCTGGTAAAAACAACGACATCATCAGCGTAGTCTGATAAAACCACTCTACTATTAAAACCAGGTAAAACCAAACCATCAACACTAGAATGTATCTTTTGAAGTAGGGGTTCCAGGGAGAGTGCATAGAGCATTCCGGACAAAGCACAGCCTTGGCGAACACCTCTACGCACCCTAAAAGGAGCACACAGACCACCGTTAATCTTCAGCATACTCTCAATGCCACTGTACATCACCTGGATCTTGGCAATCAGACCGGCACCGAACCCAAACCTCTCCATAGTTTTCCAAAGCAAGCTATTGTGAAGGACTAGGGACGTTTCACATGACCAAGTAGACTCTTGCTGACTGTCTATGCGTCCTGTGCGTGCAACCCTCGTGACTACACCTGTGGAGTTAACTGGGGTGCGAGTCCGAGGGCGCATGCGCACACGCCAGTGGATGGGGAGACAGAAAAGTGAAAGGACCCTTGTGTGCTGTGGATTTTCGTGCCGTTTGGACGTTGTTGTGTGTTCATAAACCGTAAGTTTGGCATTCCTTGTTGTGGGTGAGCTGTTCATGCTAGTTTGTGGAATGTTGTAATTAATATCCACGTATGTCGCCGAAGTTTGTGTTTATAGCGTGTAACGCGCTTACCGCGAGCACTGTGATTAAGTAAACAACCCTTTCCTGCCATGTAAACGGAGGTGGTAACCCTATCCTGCCGTGTAAACAGAGGCGTTAACCCTTTCCTGTCGTGTAAAACGGAGATGAAGCTTCTAATTGGATAATCTGTTTATATTACGGCGTAGTATATTTCTGTAGTAGTGTCTATTTAGCGATTGCCCATGTGTGTTAATATATGGTTAGCCATGGTTTGCTATTAATGTTGCATTCACCATGCATATGTTCTAAGAGGCACTGTTATATTCTGTTTACTTATAGAAACCACAATTCATAACTTTGTTACAACTCAAGATACAACTTCAATAAATAATCTAGACCTGTTCATCATGTCATCAGCATTTTAATCAGATGCACCACGGTGGCTCCTACAGACTTCATACTAGGATCAATAAAACAAATGGTGCCGAAACATGGGAAGAGAAGTTCATGATGTACACCGATCAACCCAGCCATCCAGCAGACGTTAGGCCAAAGCGTAAGAGGAGGCCACCAGTGTGGCTCAACGACTATGATGTTGAGTATCCAAATTATTTACAGTATTGTCCTCCATTCCCTCGAGTAGCTGGAGTCCAAGACAGAGGTGCGGAGAGGGCAGCCGAGACGGACCCTCTTGCTCTCTACTTACCCACACAACAGTCTGATTATACCGGTGCCACCACCCGCCCAAGCCGGCCGGGGCTACTCAGACCACTGTACCAGAGCACTCCAGTCTACCCTGCTGCTGCAGCCCCAGAGGCTACATCTGCAATATTAGATGTACTAAGACAACTTCAAGAGGATAATCAGAAGCTATATCAAACAGTCATTCAGATCCAACGACAAATAAACACCAGAACATCAAAACCCGAAATCCTGCCACCCCCTCCTCCTCCACCCACAGTGGATCACTCTACTCACCGTCAACCATACGATACATTAACTCCTCCTCCTCCGCCTGCTGTGGACTACTTTGCTCCCCCTCAACCATTTGTAAGAGATATAAGCTTAAAATGGCCGCTGCCACCATTACCGTTGCCGTACGCCGGTGCACAAGATGGCGTGTTTAAAGAGGAGCAATACTTCCCCCCTCCGCCACCACATCCAGTCTTTGGGCATGCACAGAGCACACACCCCTCAAGAAACTTCAGTAATGTGGTAGATGAGCTTACAGAGCGCAGGCAGAGTATGGGAGAGCCACCACAACGGCGAAGACCTGTCACACCAGAGTACTATGAGCCAAACCCACATTCTGAATGGGATTCAGTCAGTAATGCGTCATCAGACAGAAGATGGCCTATGCCTTCAGTTCAAGCCCAGCACCCCAGAGATTACCAGCAAGAGCGTGTGTACCATGGACCGAAGCCTAAGATCCCCCATTTCACAAAACCTGACCCCAGAGAGTTCAATAGGCCCAAGCCAGCGCTGGATAACCTATTGCCTGATGATGCAACAGAGTGATTTAAATATCAAATATTAGTGGATCATTTGAGATTTGAAGAAGCTCTGCTAATTGCAGATTCTTATACCAGCTCCAAGAGGCCATATTCAGACACTATGGCATCCCTCACTGACCATTATGGACAGCCTCACCAATTGGCCCTGCGACACATCGCTGAAATGATGGATGCTGCCAATATCCGTGCTAACGACACTGGTGCGTTTAAGAGGTTTGCACTTCGTGTCCTGGCTTTACATTGGATGCTTGACCAATTAGGTGAGAGTGGGCAGATTGAGATTCAATGTTGGTTTCACGTGACAAGATTTCTGCTGAAGCTGCCTGACCTGAGAGCGCAGTTCAAGCGTTACCTGTACTCTAAAAGCATCCGCATTCCCACCCTGCACCATTACGCTGAGTGGTTAGATTTTGAGCTGAAAATGCAGGAGACGGTGTTCGAGACGCTCAGCATGATTGGGGCTGCTGACGACTCCAAGAAGGAGAAGCGTAGGGAACCAAAGCCGATCCGCGCCACCAGCGTTCTTCATGGGACCGAACAGCAAGTCAGCACAGCTGTGAGTGAGAAACCCCCAACACCCTCTGATGAGAGCAGCAACACAGTCACTAAACCAAGTGATGTGTTCTACCTCAATTGACGGGCAGGTGGCAGTCCAGTGATGCTGAAGGTGAGCAAAGTCATCCTGCACAATGGAAAGGACCATTCTGTATCATTCACCATATCCCCTGTAGGCCAGCCAAACAAAGTATTCCGGATAAGTGGAGCCTTCACGGCAGACCATACTTACCCTGTGAAGGCGCTGCAGCAGAAGTACAAACACCTCCAAGGGCTGCCTCTCAGAGACCTCAACCGTGTCCACCCAGTCATCCTGATTGGTTCAGACTACCCCGAGCTAATCACACCCATTGAGCGTGTACGACTTGGTCCACCAGGTGGACCAGCTGCAGTGAAGACCAAGCTCGGATGGACACTGCAAGGGCCAACCAGGTTAGTTCCGCAGCAGCTGCAGTCAAGCCAGTGTTTCCATGTGTCCACCCTTTCACCCTCCACAGCTGTTCCAGAATGTTGAAAGGTTTTGGCAATTAGATGTTCTACCATACAGGAGTGAGAGGCTAGTTACTCGGTCACGCCAGGAAAAAGATGCCATTGCCATGCTGGAGCAGAAAACTGTGCGCGTAGATGTGGAGGGGACACAGCACTATGCCACGCCAGTGCTGAGAGTCAAGAATATGCCCAAGCTGCAGGCTGATAAGGAGGCAGTTCTTCCCCTACTGTGCAACACCGAACGTCATTTGGTGAAGGACCCAGAATGGGTGGCTGCCTACCGCGAGGAGATGGAGAAGCTGGAATGAGTAGGGTACATCATGAAAGTCAAGGAAAGGGATCTGAGCAGTGATGGTGAGTCATGGTTCATCCCTCACCATGGTATCTCACAATGGGAAGAACCACATTGTGTTCAATTGCTACATGATGGAGCCAATTTGAATAACCTGCTTCTCCCTGGCCCAACCTTGACTTCCAGCCTGCTCGGTGTGCTCCTGAGATTTCGCAAGCATTCCATCGCTATCAGTAGCGATATAAAAGGAATGTTCCACCAGGTGAGGCTGCTGCCCCAAGACCAAGCACTGCTCTGTTTCCTATGGAGGGACTTGCAGAAAGACACCCCTCTTAGCATCTACAAATGGCAGGTTCTTCCATTTGGGACAACATGTAGCCCGTGCTGCACCACATTTGCACTGTTGAAACATGTTAGTGACGCCAGCCAGCCTGAAGAAGATGTCTGTGTAGCTGTGGAAAGATGTTTCTACATGGACAATTGTCTCAGAAGCAAACTGTGGACGAAGCAAAGTCACTGGTGGACAAACTGCAGTCCCTCCTAACAAAGGAAGGATTTCAGCTGCGCCAGTGGGCAAGTAACACTCCTGAGACCATAAATCACCTACCCAAGGACCTAAGATCAGAAAGCAACGAGTTGTGGCTGAATGCCACTGAGACCGATCCTCAGGAGCTAGCATTGGGCCTACGGTGGTTCTGTCACTCTGACACCCTCGGCTACAAATGTCGTCTGTTGGGCCAGGAAGTACCAACAATGAGACATATTTATCGGGTGTTACCTAGCCTCTACGATCCGCTGGGATTCATCATTCCCTTCACCCCCAGAGCCAAAGTCTTGGTCCAGTCCCTGTGGACCAAAGCAAGGGACTGGGATGACCCAGCTCTGCCCGAAGATGCCCTGCTGATGTGGACCGAGTGGCAGGACGAGTTACAGCGACTACCTCAGATATCCCTGCCCCACTGCTACGTAAGTTCTCAGATGAACACAGAGGCTTGCACCAGAACCGTTCACATATTCTGTGATGCCTCCGAGCATGCCTATGGTGCTGTTGCGTACCTACGCACTGAGGATCAAGAAGGACATGTAGACATGTCATTCCTCACCGCACGTTCTAGAGTGGCTCCTAAGAAGCAGCAGTCCATGCCACGCTTGAAGCTTTGCGCAGCGCTGACAGGAGCCCAAGCTTTCGAAGGGAGATCACCTTGCCTCTTCTTGATATCAACCTCTGGTCAGACTCCACAACAGTCCTGACGTGGATCCAGTCGGAGTCTTGCAGGTTTAAAGTTTTTGTTAGTACACGAGTGGCTGAGATTCAAGAACTGATGAATGAATGCTCTTGGCGCTATGTCGATTCCAGTAATAACCCTGCAGATAACATTACTCGTGGCAAGACCTTAACGGAAATAGCGGAGAATGGCAGATGGAAGGATGGACTATGGATTCTTGGCCCACAGAACCTTCAGTGTCTGTTGCAGACGACGAAACAGAGACATGGAAAATGATGTTCTGTAGCCTGGTCACCACCACTGCGCCTCCAGCCCTCCCTGACCTAGACCAATTCTCCTCATTCCGAGATCTAATCCGTGTGGTTGCACTTTCTCGCCACGGGGCGGCCGCAGGTCAAAGCAGTCCAACAGCAGAAGAATATAGGACAATAGAGAGAGAAATACTCCAACGAGCGCAACAGGACAGCTTTGGAGAAGAGTACGCCCTTCTATCTGCTGGTAAACCCTTGACATCTACCAATAGGTTGATCACACTTGCTCCATGGTCGGACCAGGCTACTGGACTAATAAGAGTTGGAGGCCGTCTTCGCCGTAGTCAATACCTGGAACCAGACACAGTCCATCCCGTGGTGTTAGATCCAGCACATAAGATCACGAGACTTGTAGTGCATGACGTTGATGAAGACATAAGGCTGCTGCTCCGCGGACCCTGGCAGAACCGACTCGACTCTGTTTGGGCACGATTTTATCAAATGTCCCTCCTGTCCACAGCTGAAGCACTTCATGCTGGATGAGATGGCGAACAAGATGTAATCAAAGTAGTCCACTCTCACCCGGAGATGGAGATTTAACTCCTCGTCGCGCTTGTTAAGAATCATGAAGAGTTGTCTCCTGTGGGAGACAATATGCTTCAGCAAAGGTGGTTTACACCCTGACAGAATCTTTTTAACGGGGGAAACCACCTTTCCTTGACGAGACAGCTCTTTAACGAGGAACACGTCGCTAATGAACAGAGGGACATTTGATAAAATCACCCTGGTAGCGGGTTGAGTGAGCGGCGACACCTGGAGGAACAAGCCGTTCATCGAGATGCCCGACTCGACCAACAGGTTTGCCTGCTCAACCCGGTCAACAACACCGCGGCTCCGTTCATACGGCCCGCGGACTTGATGGAACCATGACCAATAATCTCACCCACCGGCAAACAAATGTCCTCCACGCTGCACGGAGAACCAGCACCCACCTTGATGCCGTTCTTCTTTGTCAGTGCAGAGAAGACGCCCAAACCACCACCGACCACCATGGCGTTCAAGACGCCAATCTGCCGCCGGGCAAAACCCGATGGCCACCAAACCCCACAAAACTCACCAAAAAAAAAAGTTATAAAACTAAATACACCAAACTATATACACAATATTTACATACACCCAGTGAAAAAGGTAAGAAAAAAAAGTAAGAAAACAGATTTTCTCGCTCTCTCTTCCAGTTCTGGGGAAGATGGCGAACCCGAAAGGCAGCTTCCTTTAAGCTCGAAGGCACTACTTACGATTTGATAGTTAAGACCACTGTTTTTGAGCACTCAAAAGGTTACAAAACTTACCTATACAGTTTATTTCTTTCCGGTTTATTTCTCTTCAACAACTTTCATACAACAAAAGATATGAAACGAGAAAAAGCTGATACTACAGCCAAGCCAGCGACAGCCTCCAAGACGTGCTCTCCAGTCCCTGACCACGAGTATGGAGACTTCGCTGCCAACAACTAAAAGGAAATCTCCCGACACCGACACCACCCAGCAAGGTAATTGTGTCCCAAAATCAGGAAGTCATCAACCCGATGGTGGAAGCCATTAACAAGTTAACAGACAAGATTGATAACTTCGGCGTGCAGCTATGTGACAACATGATAATGGTTGCTAACATCTCTAAGCTAGCCAAAATGAATGCAGCTGACATAAAAGACTGCAAAACAAAACTATCTGACCTGGAAAAAGAGGTTCCTGTGCTCATCAAAGAAAATGCGGAGATGAAGGAAAGATTGTTGGAACTAGAACGTTATAAACGCCGTTGGAATCTAAAAATTCAGGGCATAAAAGAAAAAAATAATGAAGATACCCACAAAGAAGTCATCGACATGTTAACCAAAATAGCACCGCACTGGGCCTCGTCAATTGGCAACGCAGTGGACATTGCGCATCGTCTGGGGAAAAAAGAAGACAGAAGACATCGCCAAATACTTATTCAGTTCAGCATGAGACACTACCGAGATGCCTTCTGGAAACTCACTAAAGACTCCAAGACGTGCAAGGAGCTGGGCATCCACTTCAAGCAAGATTTCTGCAAACTGGATCGGGAGGCAAGAGCTGCAGTCTGGCCCAAAATGGAGCAGGCCAGGAACGGAAAAAGTGTCCATTACCGAGGGTACATCGGCTACAGCGGAATTCGTGTATTCCCTGATTAACTGAAGATCCAGTGGTAGTGTTTAGTAACCACACACTATTGCTCGAGAACACAAGGTGCTAGATTATGGTTCAAGAAAAGTTGCATTCTTTTATTTCTAAAATTACTTTTGGTTAAATAGGCCAATTCAATAAATTGGGCTATTTACAAAAATAAAGTTAATTAATCACAGATGTGATAAATCCTTTTGATAAAAACATTCTAATCTTGTTATTTGGTTAGAGGTCAGTTATTTTGTTCCGAACTCAGTTTAAGGGAATTAGTGTTTCATTTGTTCCTTTTCCTAAACACTAAAGGTTCAATTACCTTCTCCATATTTTTTCTGGTGCTTCCCTTTTATGTCTGTGTTTATTATGTTTGCATAAGAACCTTTGTGTTTGGAATGCTTACAGAGCTATTAGAAAATTGCTGTTTAACCCACACTATGAAACAAGGTGTCATCACGCTCATTCCTAAACCCAGAAAAGATCTAACTCTTCTTGATAATTTAAGACCGATAACACTATTAAATAATGATTACAAGCTTCTGACACACATTTTTGCTAACAGGTTAAAATCAGGTATAACCCAAAGTATCTCTGACACTCAATCTGGATTTATAAAAGGACAGTCTATATACATAATAACATTTGCCTTATTTTGGACTTAATTGACTATAACCATTTAATTGAAAATGAAGGCTTTGTATTATTTTTAGACTTGTATAAAGTCTTTGATATGATACACCATGAATTTATGTTCAAAGCTTTAGATTTATTTGGGTTTGGAAATAAATGTATTAATGTACTTAAAACATTTTATAAAGATACAAACAGTTCAGTGTGTCTTCCACATGGTACCTCACAAAGATTTAGCATCAACAAAGGTATAAAACAAGGTTGTCCAATCTCTCCTTTGCTGTTTATTGCTGCTGCAGAAATGCGTTCCATATCAATTAAAAATGCTCAATTTGGCAAATTATCGGTGGGAAGCAAAGAGTTTTCTATTAGTCAGCTAGCTGATGATACAACCATATTCTTAAATAACCTAAATTAAATTCCCAAAATTCTCAAATTGATTGAAACATTCTCAAATGCTTCAGGACTTAAATTAGATTTAAACAAATGTGAAATTTTGCCTCTTAAAGACTGTCCCATGTCTACTGCTTTTCTGACAAATCAAAATAAATTATGGTTCCATATTCCAAGCAAAATATTTTCAAATCTGGGCGGAATTAGTTTCCTTCTTAGATGTGACTGTGACGTTAAAAAACTGCCTATTAAACTTTCCTTCTTTCACCAGCAAGTTTTATTATATTGGAGATTAATCTATAAGCATAACTATAGCCCACACAATACTCCCTTGTGAAATTGCCCGTTACATAAACATTAATAATAAATCAATATTTGCACATATTTGGCGAGAACAAGGTGTTTGGTCTGTGATGCATTTATTAAATGATGGAGGGATTATGTCTTTTGAAGACTTCAGTGCAAAATATAACCTGCAAATAAATAAAAGTAAAATTGAAAAAGTTATTAAAGCTATTCTGCCAAATATTTTATGCACAGCTAAATGTTTTTATGAAAACCCTGTTTACAGAACCCCTGTGCTACCTGGACTTCTGATTAATGGGTACAGTATCACAGATAATAAACTGAAAAATAAAAAAATTAGGGAATGCTTACTAATACTTTATTTCCGTTTGTATCAAACCCAAATTTTATTTCGCATCTTTTTTCAAAGGATCAAAGGGTGAAAATTAGAACAAATTATTTAAATCTCCCAGTTCCTTCAAAACCCACGGAAGTCCACTTTAAAATCTTTTCAGGTGTTTACCCCTCTAAGGAATTCCTTAGACTTCGATTTGCCATTGATGATAACACTTGCTTATTTTGTGACGGTGATATTGAGTCAACTGAACATCTTTTTAATGAATGTATGTATTGCAAAGCTTTGTGGGATGATGTGCACTACTGGCTTTTCCCTAAAATTCCAAACTTACCTGAATTTTCTATAAAAGACATTGTTTTTGGAACTCTGAGAAAAGAAAACTTATTTGAAAGATTTCAAAATGTAATAATTATCATGGGTACATTTTTCATTCACAAATGTCGTTTTCTTTAAGTCAAACCATCTTTCCCCACGTTTGACATGGAACTCTGCCACCTCTTCCTATCTCTGAAATTCATGGACAAAAAACTAAATGCAGAACTGTATAATATGGTAAACAATTTGAAACTAATGGAAACTCCCTAATTATTATTTTTATTATTATTAATTTTTCTTATCGTTCTTTCTGTAAGTATGGAAGCAATTTGGTATCGGCTTCTTCAGGTTTTTCAGATTTGTGTACATCTGATGCCGACGCCTATGCTTGTTGAATATGATGTTGTTAATTAAAAAAAACAACTCGCTTTCTCTCCCTCTCCTTCACTCACACTCCTCCCACACAGAAGAAGAAGAAGAAGAAGAAGAAGAAGAAGAAGAAGAAGAAGAAGAAGAAGAAGAAGAGGCTCTATTTGTTGTGTGTCACTGCCACTGAGCTATATAATACACTGGAGTGCTGATTTTACCGAAAAACTGAAGTCACTGGCCGCCATCTTGCTCCTCCCTACTCTCACAGAATCCCATAGGATTTGGTTGCAACAACAAGCAGTTTTCTGGCTGTGTGAAAACGTTTCATAGGTAATTCTACAGTCAGTGGATGTACTAACACTATCAACTACTAGGAAATTAGGTGCTGAAACATTGTACATGTTATTCATATTAAATATATATATATGTCTATATAAGTATGTGTTTATGTATATATGTATATATATGTATACACATATGTAAATATATGTTTTTGTATATTGTTATTTATATATTTAAAAATGTTAAATACATATATTTAAATGAATAAAATGCAAAATATTTCAGCACATGACTTTCTCATTACGTGATAGTTTTAGAACATAACATAAAACTATATGGCATTTCTGATTTTAAAAGTTTTAAGCCCGCCCTGAACATGAGAAAATCCTCGTTATTTGATGCTGTAACGCACATATTCCCTAGTTACTGGGGGGAAATAGGGAGTACCAATATGGCGGCTGGTGGCTTCAAAGCGACTCGTTCAAACAGACGGTGATTAGCACTCCAGTGTATAATATAGCTCAGTGGTCACTGCATGCTATTATCCAAGATGGCGACGACCAGTGCGGCAGAGAGTGATGGATTAATTAGCGACAGCAATGGGAGTTTCATGGATTTATCATCATCATCTGATAGCGATTTGGAATATATAGAAGACTTTCTTGATAGCAACCTGACTTTTGATGAAATCCAGCCATACCAGTTTGAAGAGAGGAGAGCAAAGAGGGACGGTGTGAGTTGAATCTGTCTGCTGCGGCAGCCGTCTCCTTATTTTTGTGTTTTTTGTAATGTTTTTTTCCACTTTTACCCGATGTATTGCAACATCCAACTGCCATGCACATGGGCATTGTTGATTCAACAATAGCTCTCGCAAATTTCAATGGTGAAGTCCTCTCAAAATCCAAAATAATTGTTTATCGCGGCTGTATGAGCACAGTGCCTCTCCGCTAAGAAACGTCACAGGATGTGATGTCAGGCGGCCATTATTGCCCATACTTGGGCAATAATGGCCGCCCCCAGTATCGGTGATCGCGATGACAATTTATGTTTTTAGTTCTTTACTGATTAACGCTAAATTCATTAAATCGCAGCAATACCTAGTTTTAGGTATAGCTAATGATACCCTGATTTTTTCTTGTTGACCGGACTTTCCCTTTAAATCATTTCCTGTTTCACCCTCTCCTTGTGATCGGTTGTAATAACGCGAGACCTGAGCTGTGAGCAATTTGAATTTATGCTGGATATCCGGAGTCTTGACCGCGCGCTGGCGTCACAGTGAGTTCTAGATGACAGGTACTGGCTATTAATCTTAATTCTATGAAGGATGTTTAAAATTTCGGGCTCTTAAGAAAATACTTTTGGTCTCCAAAAGGGGGGTGTGCGTGCCCCCCCTCCCCCGCCTGGATCCGCCACTGAACAGTTGTGTGTTTTTCTGTTTGACCCACTAACTGAACAGTAAAGTATTGACACTCCTCTTTCCCTTTTTAACAAAGGTAAAACATCTCTACTCCCATGTCTAGTAAGTTACAAATGAGACAGAGTTGACTAGATCCACTCTTCCAGCTGCTGTTACAGCGACACCGAGCTGTGACGAACTTTTCATAAAAATTGAGAGGAACAGTAAAGAAAAACCCACACTAACGCCATAGTACGAATAATCCCTGTGCACACTTTGACAATGAGAGTGCCAAACTGCCACCTATTGTAGCAGATGTGCAATTACAACCCCCCCCCCCCCCCCCCCCTGCCCCCACCCCTCCCAAAATCCCCAGCCCCTCACCCTGGCATCGCGTGCCAGGGTAAGGGGCTGGGGCTTGAAAATTAATGATAGTGGAAGTCAAGACACAGTCCTCACTCTGTATGTTAAACAAGGATGCTTGTGTGTGTGTGTGTGTGTGTGCGTGTGTGTGTGTGTGTGTGTGTGTGAGAGAGAGAGAGAGACAGAGAGAGAGAGAGAGAGAGAGAGAGGGGTGGGGGGCGGAGACCAGGTACCAGATGCTCTCATTTTCACCTTTAAATCTGTTAGTGTATCATCAGTATGATTGGGGGAGCATGGTGTGTTTGTATGGTATTATTTCTCCACCCACAGAGGAATTTGGCCTCCATTAACCTGATTAAAGTCACAACTTCTCCATCTCATTTCAAAAGGAACAAAGTAAAAAAAAAAATCTGTTCAAATCATCAAGACTAGTCCTGCTTTTTAACCGGTGCTGTAATGAAGGTTTTGCCCTATGAAAAGCATAGGAAGATGAGACTCATAGAACATAACAAAATGTTTGTTTACCACTGCTTTAACAGCCAGGTGCTGCTCATCAAATGCACTCAACATCTGATTCCTCTATACAAGCAGGAATTCTGGCAGTGCCTTTTTCTCCAGGTTTTATATCATGTGACATCAGCAAAGACCCTGGAGAATGTTTTTTTTCTGTCTGTCAAACCCACAAGAGTTGGCAATTTTCAAACAACTTAAATTTCTAATTTCTAGAAGGTTGACAGTGTTTCAGTGGAAAAGAGTAGCTGTCAATTAAAAAGTTGTATGAATGTTTTCTGCATCCTTCTGCCATATCTCAATGTTTCCCTGGGCAACAGACTGAACAACAACTTGCAAATAATCAATTGACAGTTAAATTTCTTATGTTTAAGTGGAAGCCACAATAGACAGCTAGCCATCTTTCCATTGGTAGATAAACTGAGCTTGACTGCATTGTTTTATAACCAGGATCAAATTTCAATATATGTACAGCGATATTCAATAAATTAGAATATTATTGAAAAGTTAATTTATTTCAGTAACTCAATTCATCTGCGATAGACTGGAAACCTGTCCAGGGTGTACCCAGCCTCTCGGCCATTGACAGCTGGAGATAGGCACCAGCACCCCTCACGACCCGAATAGGGATAAGCGTGTCAGAAAATGTATGGATGGATGGAACTCAATTCACTAAGGGAACACATTATATAGATTAACGCAAACTGATGATGTTTTAAAGCCTCTGTATCTGCTAATTATGATTTTTCTTCCACCTCCAGCTAATATGAACACAGCATTCAAGATTAGAATACTGCACCAGACCAATAAAAAATGTCAAAATATTTCATGCAGCAATGGGGGCTTAATGAAAAGTATGTTTAATACCAGCTTAAAGGCATACTATGCAACATTTTTCAGTTAATTAATGTGTTCCATACCGTTTTGGATGATTAAATGAGTCATTTCAGGTCGAACAAAGGTTTTCTCGGCCGCCCTGGGGGTCTGTGGGGGAAATACCGCACTTGCAATTGCAAGAGCTCACGGCCCGCACACACAGAAGTCTCGCTTTACGGCGAGAACTGTGTTTTTGCCCTGCCATTCACTATATGCACGCACGAAAGCAACAACAAAGAACCGCGTGTTAACGTCAAATAAACATGCAAGCATATCGAGTTTTATTATTATTATTATTATTTATTTTATTTTTTTATGTTGGCGAGACGCGGCCGTGGCGAGGCAGCTGCGGCGGCTGCGGCAGCTGCGGCGGCTGCGGCTTGGCGAGGCGGTGGCGGTAGCGTCTCGCCAACATAAAAAAAAAAAAATAATAATAATAATAATAATAAAACTGGCGAGGCGGCTTGGCGAGGCGGCTTGGCGAGGCGGCTTGGCGAGGCGGCTTGGCGAGGCGGCTTGGCGAGGCGGCTTGGCGAGGCGGCTTGGCGAGGCGGCTTGGCGAGGCGGCGGCGGCTTGGCGAGGCGGCCGCCGCCTCGCCAAGATAGCGCTACGGGAAGCTTGATGTTCATACCTTCACTGTGTTAGTCATTGTTTGTACTGCCGTTTTTTCCACTTTTCGTTGCGTTCGCCTGTCTGCTAAGCTCAAAACAACCGCGCCTGGCTTGATGGAGAAACCAGAACAGCTGAGCATCTTTACGACAGTGCACTTTTACTTTCGCCCTCTGGGGGGAGCCTCGCTGGAAAATCAACCCCGGTTGCATAGTATACCTTTAAAGGTTGTTTTACTTCTTCAAAGGGTATTTTAGTCTGACAAACAAGCCTCTTTGAAATACACATTCTAATTTATTGAATATGACTGGGCTGGAGTCTCAGGCTACTGCAGGTCTTGATGCTCAATTCCGATTTGTTGCTGAAATCTGATTTATTTTTTTTAGGTTGTTCATACTACTGTATTTTTCGGACTATAAGTTGCACTTTTTTCATAGTTTGGTCGATCCTGTGACTTATATTCAGGTGTGACTTATATATCAAATTAAATTTTGACCAGTATGAACCAAGGAGTAAACATTGCTGTCTATAGCCACATAAAGGCTCGCTAGGCTTGTGAAAACTATCCTGCTTCTGTACCACTTAAAAATGTATTAAAATATTAAGTTATAGACAACAAAGTCTGAACACATGTTTGTACATTGTTTTGCTGTTTCAGTATGAATTCAGGCAGGGGAGCGTTGCATGGTGCAGCTCAAATGGCTCAGACCATGACAGAACCCTGTTATTGGACTGGCCTTGAAGCTAATATCAGCTAGCTCTAGCTTAAAGGTCTGTTGTCCAGGCTGTTTAAAACTTCGCTGATGCCCGTGAGCTTTATGTTGCTCTGAAACATCCATGTCATACTGTTAGTATAGCGTGTAGCACCGTTACGCACTTGGTCTAATTTAGCCATAATTTTGACAACTTTCAGTGCAGCAGGCTGTTACGCTTAAATGCGCTGGATAAAACCTGCTGGTTGGAGTTGCTAATTTACCCCATTCACCCTCCCAGGTATGTTCCATGTTATACAGCCGGTTGTGGATGCAGCTGTGTAATTTAATAAATTGGTTTATCAGATTAAATGTCAGTTTTTATTCTTGGATTGTGTGGAAGAAATTTCTAAATAAATGCATATAGCCCAGGGCGACATATAGTCTGGTGCACCTTTTCTATGTTTTTTTTCCCTCTTTATGACAAGTTTTTGGACCGATGCAACTTATATTCTGAAGCAGTTTATAGTCTGAAAAATACGGTACTATGAAATGCAGCCGCCATCAGACTTCTGTTTTACGTGTTCAAGACCATAAAGCGACATGCGCAGATAACTAAAGCAGACGTCACAGAGCAGCGCACTGTTTGCGGAAGTAATGTTGAATGTAATTGTTTCCAGAAGTGTGCAATAAAGTTTTGTTTAAAAAAATACTTGTGGAAAAAATACATGGACACCAGCTAGCATCTTTCCTTGCTATTATTAGAAAGCTGTGGGAGCCAACAATATTAAGACCACATCATAGCAAGAGGAAATCAGTGTGTGGATGTGTAGTGAGAGACAGGAGAGTGACGTGAAAGATGAATAAAATGTGACATGTACGTTCAGATTGCGGACACTTTGAAAATAATCTAATACGTATCTGAGTTAGTACCACATATGGAAGTGGCCCAAATCGCATATTTTGTTTGGGAGGGGGGGGGGGTGGAAAGATCAGAATTGGACTGTTCACACTGCCATGAAAAAGACGGATGTGGGTCGCATATGGGCAAAAAGATCAGATTTGGGTTGTATTTCCCTGCGTTGTGAACATAGCCATAAATCTGATGCTTTTTACAAGAAAGGACAGAGTAGAATTTACCTCCTGAAGACGCTGAGGTCTTTTGGAGTGCAGGGGGCCCTCCTAAAGATCTTCTTTAACTCTGTGGTGGCATCAGCCATCTTCTATGGTGTGGTCTGTTGGAGCAGCAGCCTATCTGTAGCTGGGAGGAAGAGGCTGGATAAGCTCATTAGAAGAGCCAGCTCTGTCCTGGGATGCTCCCTGGACTCAGTGCAGGTGGTGGGAGATAGAAGGACTGTACGGAAAATCCCATCCCTGAGGGACAATGTCTTCCACCCCATGCATGGAGCTGCTGCAGAGCTGGAGAGTTCTATTAGTGACAGACTGCTGCAACCTAGATACTCTAAGGAGCGCTTCTGCAGGTCGTTTCTCCCAGCTGTAGCCAGACTTTTTAGCTATGCTGCTCCCAACAGACTCATTAACTGTTTACATCATACTAATGGTTGCACAGGTTCTGATCCAATCATTAACCGTTTACACTGTCCCCAGATGCTAAGGTACCTTGCACACGCATATTGTGATGTACAATATACAATGTACATCACAATATACAATATACAATGTGCACACGTATATACAATCCATACACTGTATATTGTATATTGTGATGTGTTTTATGTAAATAGGCTGGTGTCTTTTCCACTGTAAAAAAAAATAAAAAATTCTCTGTGCAAAATTCATTTACGCTGGTATTTACTTTTCATTTTCTACTTTTAGTGTTTCTTTAGAGTTTTTCATATTATAATAATAATTTTATTAATTGTGTTTAACTGTCACACCCGAATTTCCCCACTGCGGGACAATAGAGAAATTCTTATCTCATCTTAATTTATCTTATGACTGTAATTAAGACATTGAATCTGTCTGCATGATTAAATTAAATGGTGCTTTTTTTATGGACTATTGTGAATTGGAGTAATATAAATAAACTGAACTGAGTTAAAGGTATCGAGTATATGGCATTTATCAGGTTAATTTGTCACATGTCAATGAAGGCATGACAGTGACTGTGATTTAATTAACAAAATAAATTAACTCACAGTAATGTCACAAGGAGAACTGGATGTGAAACCGCAGTGGAAACAACAGAGGAATCCACCTAAGTACTACGAAACCAGGAAAGTTAAAGGAACAATAAGTAACTAGAACTGCAAGCAGTTATTAACGGGTTCCAAGCCCACGCACCGCCCCCTTTGAGCATGTTCCTGGACTTCAGCATTCAATCCCACAGCATCTGGTGGAAAAACTGGAACATCTGGGCTTCAGCTCACCCCTTCACCACTTCCTCACCTCCTGAGCACTGTCGGTCCGGGTCTGACAGACCACCTCTGATGTCATCACCCTCAGCACAGGCTCCCCTCAGGGCTGCATCCGGATCCCCTTGCTGTTTACTCTGATGACACACGACTGCACCCCCAGGTTCACCCCTAATCACATCATGAAGTTCGCAGATGACACAAACTCATCAACAGCTCAGCTGTGGAGGTGGTTAGCAGCACCAAGTTCCTGGGGGTGCACATCACGGTCAACCTCACCTGGTCTGTGAACACCACGTCACTGGTGAAGAGGGCACAGAAGCGCTTGTACTTCCTGCAGAGGATGAGGAGAGCCCACCTGTCCCCGCACATTCTCACAACCTTCTACAGAAGTACCATAGAGAGCATTCTGACCAGCTGTCTCTCTGTGTGGTGTGGAGGCGGCAGCACCTCCGACTGGTGGAAAATGAGGAGAGTGGTGGGGACAGCAGAAGGGATCATCGGGGCTCCTCTTCCCTCCATTAAGGACATTTCATCCCAGCGCTGCATGTCCCCAGCCCATAGCATCAACAGAGACCCTCAAACCCCCACCATGAACTGTTCCCCATATATATATATATATAATGAATGTTCTTCATTTACAGTGACCCTTTAAACCATTAATGCTATTACTCCTTTTCATGACAACTCATAATATATGAATTACATGTTTCCCGTAACTTATACCTTTTTATTCTAAGTTCAACCAAGATATTCTCTTCTTATCCTTGTAGCTTATAGTGTTAAATAAGACTAAAATCATTTCATTTGAATCAAGGTATGCAGATGTTGATAGATATATCTATCTATCAGTGACGTGCGGTAGGGTTCATAGCTGGTGAGGCACTGACATCATCAGTCAGATTTACAAATATATACACTCTACAGAGTAGACTCATTGCAAAGTGCTGAAGGAGACTGGTTGAGCCAAATCAATTAACCAAGAGACATGGAAAAAATATTGATTATTTGTTAAAAAAATAAATAAAACTAAATTATTTGTCATTTGATTGGTAGCAGTTTATGAGTTATGATGGATTTCTACATTTGTAACACATTCAAAAACTAACCTACATTACGCACATTTCATTACAAAAACAACATGAATAATTATCGCTGTCTTACCTCTACTTAGAAATGAAGTCCAGCTGCGCTCTTTCTGAACAAAAATATCGGTCACTTTCCGGTAAAAGTTCTTTTTATCTTCTTCAGTTTTAAAAGTTTCTCAGTCTCAGTGGAGCTCACTGCCAGGGAGGAAAGCCTTCCTTCATCAGTCCTGTTCAAGCTGTATGTTTAGGTAGATGATGTATTCTGTTCTATTCTGATCTGCTTTTCTTATTGGCTTCCATGTTTGCAGACTGCTGCTCTTTTTCCAAAATAAAATACCAAATGCTGAGCTCTGTTTTGGGAACCATGGGAAACCTCATATGGCTGGCTCATGAACCAGAAAGTAAACATGGGCTACATACTGCTCTGAAGTAGTTCCAGACTGTACATCTAGGTTTGAAATTAGAAAAACATGACAAAGACATTGTTGATGGAGAGGACTGATTGTTTATAGGGAATGTTAGTTCCATCACGGGTGACAAATGAGAATGATGTAAGTTGATCTTAAAGTAAATGTCTTACTTATAGCTCCTTTAAATACCGAGGTGTAATTGGGGAAATGGGATGTAAATTATGCTAATCAGAATGAACACAGAGGTAGCTGAACCAAAACCCAAAAGCAAATAAAAACCAAAGGGAAAAGGTAGATAAGAGTTTAAACCAAAAAGATAAAGAGACAAAAAGAAAAAACAAGAAATAACTAAGAAACTTGAGACAAAGGAAATAAAGGGGACTTTTTTATGGCAATAGGTAAATGTTTTGTAGGTGTCTGAAAAACGAGCTGTTTCAAAAATCTCACAATTATTATGTCACAATCGATGGGCACTGCCTGTCACCTAGCAACACTAGACTAAAAGATAAACCCAGCAACCCCTGCCGAGCGCAGCCCCTGATCTAGCAAACCAGGTGGAGCTCCGCCCACCTCTGTATACATTGTAGAATGGCTGTTCGGCATGAACATGATTTTAGCCCAAGCTAACGCTAATAATAGACTACTTATAGCCCTGTTTCCATTTAGAAAATGTACCACTCAGAAACCGTTGCATCTTTGCTGGTTGTGCAGGGGGCTCCACTTCTGCTTTTGGGTCAAACACAGGGTCAAAGATGTATGGTTGTGCCATTGTGCATTCGTTTGTAGCCATTTTCACATGTATTAAGCACAAGTGTATTAAGCTGGAAAGTAACACGGCCAGCTATGGTTTATTTGTTTAAAAAAGAGTCCTAAAAACATCTCATTCTGAAAGGATCTCAAAACTGGTGGAACTGAGGATGTGAAATGTCATCTGAGAATTGTTTTGTGCAAAAAAAATTAACATGTTTTGTATAGCTCAGGGACCTATCCTAACTTGTTTAAAAGGAAGCATATTAGGACCCCTTTAACCAAGGTGTTGTGTAGTTGGTTATTATACCAACAACACAACAATGATCAGTACAGCACAAGACTAAATGACAAACTAAGAAGTTGAGCTTAGGTCCCAATTCTCTTACTTATGAAATAAGGTGAATTGTTTACAGATGAAATTACTCCCTAAGATAGAGTGACAGTGTTGTTATTTTTCTTTTTCTTTTTTTTTTTTTTTTTAAAGTCTGGAGGCTGTTTCTTAAATGTTTATCATTTATTAATCATGGACTGGATAAAGTCAGGTTTTACTAAGTCTTTTCCGATCATCTTGGCTTAACCTCCTTCACAAACCCTAACCAGACCATGCGGGACAGATGAAGTTAAATCAGTTTTAAAGAATTAATGGCTGTCTGAGAGAAACCTCATTACTTTTCAGATACCGTGATAAATGCTTTGGGTTGTGAGATTTTTTTTAAAAAAAGTGTGTCGGTCTATTGTTGGGTTTGTCTTTCTGTGTGTGGGTTTGTTTGTCTGTCTGACTCTGGGTGGGTCAGTCTATGGGTCTGTGCCTGGGTTTGCACGTGTATTCAGACAAAATGATAATCAATGAAGAGCCTAATACCATCAAATGTTAAATGACTTGGAAAAGGAATCAGTGCCCCCAAACAAAGTACATGTCCAAACACATTACCAATCTACCTGTGTGTGTGTGCGTGCATGCGTGCGTGCGTGCATGCATGCATGCGTGCGTGCATGGTAACAGAACGAGAGAGAGAGATACTTGAATGTAGTCCCTGACAACTCTCTTTGTCCTTTTCAGTGAAAACCTGCTGGGACACACACTGGAAGACTCCAGCACACACACACCTACATGTCACAGTGGGAGGTGAGAGAGGAGCCTTTTTAGCTAATGAGCCTTTTTCATACCTCATTTATCACACTTTGTGCCTCTGCAGATATTTCTTTTAGTTTTTCCTTGTTCAGATTATGGTCCAGTCTATTGAGTCCTCCGTGGCATGTTTCTGTTTGTGGGAGTACTGCTAAATATGATCAGAAGGAACTGTTCCAGGTTTACGGAAGAATCAGGGCAATGCAATGTACTGGTTGAATTTGCTTACACTTTTTATAACGAAAAAGCATATACAAATACTGTTAGGTAGTCACGGAACAGGTTCCTTTTCCCTTGATTGTAGCAGAAGGATAGAGAGGATTGTAAAGCTGAAATAATTAAAGAATGAGGGTGAGAGTTAAGGGGATGACTGGCCGGAATTAATTAACTCTCACCCTCATTCGGGTGATCAAAACACTGTTCCTTTAAGCCAAGCCAATAACAACCCTAACGACTCCTCGTTACAGAGGAGTGGACCAGTTTCGGTCCAATCTGCTGGCTTAATGGCTTTAACGACCGCCCATTACTAAGGGTGGACCTGTTTCGATTGAATTTGCATGTTATCTAAGCCATTGCAAGACCTTTGTTGGGCAATGGTATAAAGCTTGTTACTTCACATTACTCCAGACTTTTTGAATTGAGAAAGCTTCCGGGAGAGGAAGCGAAATGTCTTCAACTACGGAAAAGAAGTCCAGTTGCTTTGTTTTTTTACTTTTTTTGGAATGACCATGACCTGGATGACTGAGAATCTTCACCAGCATATGAATTGAACATGTTTTAGTAGTTGTTAATCTAGATCAGCCTAAACCATTTATATAAAATACTATTAGATTTTAAGCCTTTAAAGCTCACTACATTTACACAGCTAAACTATTTGTTTTATCAAATTCCAAACTAAAAATGAAAGGAATTTCTCTAAAATCCATTCCAACTGCATTTTAGAGAAATGAATACCACCTCCCAAACAAACCCTGACAAAAATAGTCAAATAAGCAAAAATAATTGGCTTTAAATATATATTTTTACACACACCACATTTAACTTCAATAGACACACACTTATTTCAGTAGTTCATTAATCCTTTTAGGAAACCTTAAAGATATATAGCCACGTTATATGCTTAAAAAAGACCAAAAACCATTTGATCATGATAAGATAGGACTATATCCACTAAACATCCATCCTGATAGTGTTTTGATGGTTCTTTTTAAGCTAAATATAGCCCCACAATGGGCGCAATGAACAGACAAAAATAAACATGGCACCATCTACCATCAGTATCGCAGAGCTATCATAATGCTGGTTTGCTTAAATCATAAATCACTTGTAAATAATCCCAGACCGAGCATGACCCTCTGCAATGCCTTGCAGTAAAGCGGCAGCTCAGTATGATTGAAGCCCAACAGTTATTAATTAAATACACCAATCTACAGCAACTTTAAAAGCCTTGTATCAGAACATTTACTCACATCAATCAACTCTGTGGTTGATTCAGGTGACAATCAACCACAGAGTTGATTGTCCAGGACGGAGTTTAGCGTCTGCTTCAGTGAACACCAATGTTCATACTGCATTTCCAGCAACATTCCAGTCTTTTTCCTCTTGGAATTGTTTTTTTTGTGCTTTTTTTCACTGGATCTTGGACCATTGTTCTTTGTTTCACTGGGAGATGCTAATAGCCATTAGCCGCGTCCTTGTTTTATCCCCTGCTGCGCATGCGCAGTGACGTGCTTCAGTTATTATAAATAAAGATTTATTATTTATTAACTAACAAACTGAAACAAAAACAAAACATAAAACACCAAAATAACAACTAATATGCAAGCAGGACGTGATAATCTTTCTTTAAAACTTTGTATGCAACCAGAGTGAGCTACTGCCGTATAAATTTTAAAAAGGCAAAAAACGTGGATATGCACCATCAATAGGAGCACAATTTTGCTCCACAGAGAATGAGGAAAACACAGCCCCATCTGGTGGGTAATAATGAATGTTTTAAATTGATGGCTATTAGTCCAAAATTTACCATTATCAAATGAGCATTCATTTATTTTTAGATAAATGTGGGAACCAAAATTACAATTACAAAAGTTTCAATGGGACATTTTAGTCCAAACAAATGTATTCGTTTTTCTGTGTATATCTTTTTTACTTTTATGTAATGCATGGAACCGAGACATAATATTGATTAATATTCATTCTGTTTCACAGAATTTGATCAGTATTCATTCTGTTTCACAGTAAATTTAAAATAATTCTAATAAAACTAAAGGAACAAAATGCTGGAAAGATCTGATGTGGTAAAAGGTTGCTGTAAACAGAGTAACACATAGGCTTTTAGTACCAGGTCTGTAGACTTAGCACTAACAAACCTATTGATTGGACAGTTAGATTTTAGTTCTGATCGCTCTGAGCCCATTTAGAGGTGAGCAATCTGGACCCTTACTATCCTGGTGTTGGCTAATTTAAGATAAGATAAGTAGATAAGAAATTCCTATATTGTCCCGCTATGGAAAAATTCTGGTGTGACATTTATAATCATTAAACAGTTTTCAAAGACCTTGTCAAAAAATTTTTATTTTAAATAATATTGAAAAGTTGATTATCAGGTGACTGAATAGGCAAGCCTCCCCTGTTGTCTATTGATTATCTTGAAATATGATTTGAAATCAAACTCATGTACAGAAATACACAGTCATACTCAATAAATGAATATAATATTGAAAAGTTAATTTATCAACTTGTCAATATTATTGTCATTTATTGAAAAGTTCATTTATCCCCTCCCTGGGCTGCCACATTACCGTGGTGGAGGGGTTTGAGTGTCCCAATGATCCTAGGAGCTATGCTGTCAGGGGCTTTAAGCCCCTAGTAGGGTCACCCAAGGCAGACAGGTCCTAGGTAAGGGACCAGACAAAGAGCAGCCCAAAAAGCCCCTTATGATGAGTATGATTATTGGATCTCGTGTTCCCTCGCCCGGACGCGGGTCACCGGGGCCCCACTCTGGAGCCAGGCCTGGAGGAGGGGCACGTTGGCGAGCGTCCGGTGGCTGGGCTTTTAGCCATGGAGCCCGGCCGGGCTCAGCCCGAAGTGGCGACATGGGTCCCCCTTCCGATGGGCTCATCACCTGTTGGAGGGGCCAAAGGGGTCGGGTGCATTGTGCAACGGGAAGCAGTAGAGGGCGGGGACCTTGGCGTTCCGATCCTCGGCTGCAGAAGCTGGCTCTTGGGACGTGCAATGTCACCTCTCTGGTGGGGAAGGAGCCTGAGCTCATGCGCGAGGTTGAGAGGTTCCGACTAGAGATAGTCGGACTCATCTCGACGCACCACTCTGGCTCTGGAACCAGTCTCCTCGAGAGGGGCTAGACATTCTTCCACTCTGGAGTTGCCCCTGGTGAGAGGCGCCGAACTGGGGTGGGCATACTTGTTGCCCCTCATTTCGGTGCCTGCACGTTGTGGTTCTCCCCGGTGAACGAGAGGGTGGGACCTGGAGGGGCGTGGTTGGGAGGAATGGCCCACCTGATCTGAACTCGAGTGGTGTTCTGTTATTGGACTTCTGTGCTCGCCATGGATTGTCCATCACAAACACCATGTTCAAGCATAAGGGTGTCCACATGTGCTCCTGGCACCCTAGGTCACAGTTCAATGATCGACTTTGTTGTCGTTTTATCTGATCTGCGGCCGCATGTCCACCGACCACTATATGGTGGCAAGTTGGCTCCGATGGTGGGGGAGGAAGCCGGTCAGACCTGGCAGGCCTAAACGTATTGTGAGGGTTTGCTGGGAACGTCTGGCAGAGTCCCCTGTGAGACAGAGCTTTAACTCCCACCTCTGGGAGAACTTTGAACACGTCCCGAGGGAGGTGTGGGACATTGAGTCTGAATGGACCATGTTCCGCGCCTCTATTGTTGAGGTGGCTAGTCGGAGCTGTGGCCGCAAGGTTGTCGGTGCATGTCGCGGCGGCAACACTCGAACACGCTAGTGGACACCAGCGATGAGGGAAGCCGTCAAGCTGAAGAAGGAGTCCTATCGGGCTTTATTGGCCTGTGGGACTCCGGAAGCAGCTGATGTGTACCGGCAGTCGAAGCGGCAGGCGGTTCGGCTGGTCGCCAAGGCAAAAACTCGGGCGTGGGAAGAGTTCGGAGAGGCCATGGAGAAAGACTTCCATACGGCTTCGAAGCGATTCTGGTCCACTATCTGGCGTCTCAGGAGGGGGAAGCAGTGCGGGACCAACACTGTTTACAGTGGGGGTGGTGTGCTGCTGACCTCGACTTGGGACGTCATGCGTCCGTGGACGGAATACTTCGAAGACCTCCTTAATCCCACCAACACGTCTTCCATTGCAGAAGCAGAGCCTGAGGACTCTGGGTCGGGTTTTCCCATCTCTGGTGCTGAGGTTGCCGAGGTTGTTAAAAAGCTCCTCGGTGGCAAGGCTCCGGGGGTGGATGAGATTCACCCTGAGTACCTTAAGGCCCTGGATGTTGTGGGGCTGCGTTGGTTAACGCGGCTCTGCAGCATTGCGTGGACATCGGGGGCAGTTCCCCTGGATTGGCAGACTGGGGTGGTGGTCCCCCTATTTAAAAAGGGGGACCGGAGGGTGTGTCCAACTATAGAGGAATCACACTCTTAAGCTTCCCTGGTAAGGTCTATTCGGGGGTTCTGGAAAGGAGGGTCCGTCGGACGGATAGTCGAATCTCGGATTCAGGAAGAGCAGTGTGGTTTTCGTCCTGGCCGTGGAACACTGGACCAGTTCTATACCCTCAGCAGGATTCTGGAGGGGGCATGGGAGTTTGCCCAACCAGTCTACATGTGCTTTGTGGATCTGGAGAAGGCATTCAACCGTGTCCGTTTTGGTGGCCTTAGGATTGCGTCTCTGCTATTCGCGGATGACGTGGTCCTATTGGCTTCATCAGAGCGTGATCTACAGCTCTTACTGGAGCGGTTCGCAGCCGAGTGCGAAGCAGCCGGGATGAGGATCAGTGCCTCCAAATCCGAGACCATGGTCTTGAACCGGAAAAGGGTAGAGTGCCTTCTCCGGGTTGGGGAGGATGTGCTGCCCCTTGTAGAGGAGTTCAAGTATCTTGGGGTCTTGTTCACGAATGAGGGGAAGATGGAGCGGGAGATCGACAGGCGGATTGGTGCGGCGTCTGCTGTGAAGCGGCCGCTGTACCGATCCGTTATGGTGAAGAGAGAGCTGAGCTAAAAGGCAAAGCTCTCGATTTACCGGTCGATCTACGTTCCTACCCTCATCTATGGTCACGAACTTTGGGTCGTGACCGAAAGAACGAGATCCCAGATACAAGCGGCTGAAATGAGTTTTCTCCGTAGTGTGTCTGGGCTCTCTCTTAGAGATAGGGTGAGGAGCTCAGTCATCCGGGGAGGACTCAGAGTAGAGCCGCTGCTCCTCCACGTCGAAAGGAGCCAGTTGAGGTGGCTCGGGCATCTGGTCAGGATGCCTCCTGGGCGCGTCCCTGGTGAGGTGTTCCGAGCACGTCCTACCGGGAGGAGGCCCAGGGGAAGACCCAGGACACGCTGGAGGGACTATGTCTCCCGGCTGGCCTAGGAACGCCTTGGGATTCCCCCGGAGGAGCTGGCCCAAGTGGCCAGGGAGAGGGACGTCTGGGCCTCCCTACTGAAGCTGCTACCCCCGCGACCCGACCCCGGATAGGTGGAAGAAAACGGATGGACGGACGGAAGTTCATTTATTTCAGAAACTCAGTTTCAAAAGCTAATCTTATGAAGCCTTTATTTCTATCATTAGGATAATTTTTTTTCCCTTACAGTTAATCAAAATGCAATATTTGCTATATCTAAAGATCCATTTGTGTCCAAGCTTCAACTTCTTAGCTGATGAATAGAGATATTGCTGCTATAGTTTCATCTAATATTCTTTCCTCATGGTGCCATCTATTTTGGGAAGTTCTCCTGTCCCTCATTCAACAAAACACCCTAACATGATGCCGCCATCCCCATACCTCCCAGTTGGAATGGTCTCCTCAGGCTTGCAGACTTCTGCCTTCTTCCTCCAAATATAACAATGGTCATTATGACAAATGCTTCAAGCTTGCGTTAATCAGACCAAGACATGTCTCTAACAATTTATCTCTTTGTAAGCAAGAGCATTTGCGAACTGTAATCTGACTTTTTTATGTTGCTTTTGGAGCAATGGCCTTTTCCTCTCTGAATCTCTTTTCAGACTCACTACTCTTTGGATGACAATTCATCACCAGCTTCTGTAGCATCATCACTGGGTCTTTACCTTTTGTTGTGGGGTTGATTCGCACATTTCATACTAAAACCTATTCATGTCTGGGACACAGAACCTGTCTCATTCCAGAATAGCATAGTGGCTGGACCTTCCAATGCTCTTTATCACTCAAGTTGTTTACTATAGTAAACAACTTGAACTAACTATAGTAATTTTGAAGTAGTAATAACTATGATAATAGTTCAAGTAACAAGTTACTTCAAGTAATAACTTGAAGTGACTATAGTAATCTTAATAAATGTAAACTACTGAATTTGAAGCAAGCCATTAAAAACCTAAAGCTGCTATCATTTAGCAAATAGAAATATTTTAGTAAACTATCATCTAGTTTTATGCTACACAGTGAGTAAAGAGGTTTACACACACTGTATGCCAATATCTGGGTTAAACTGCATTTGGGTATGTCCTTCAAAGTTCCAGCAGCAAATTTTGGTGTGTTTAGGGTTTAGTCTTAAAAATATAAAATTACAACCAAGATTGCAATACCCTGTATGCCCTGTATGTACCATGTCTGCTTCAGATACAACCTTCAACTGTATCTGAAGCCAAAGGTTTTTTATCATATAGCACCAGAATATTGCTTCATGTTGCAAATGTGCACATACAAATGGAAAGTAGTGAACAAAAGACAACAGGTTAGGGATGAGCAAAACAATGTAAAATGAAAAGAAGTCTTGACAGCTGAGAATGAAACTGAGATTATAAAGAGTGGAAGAAAGTAAGTGAAGAAGAGAAGGTGTCTATAATTGCGTTTCTGGCAGTAGGAGAGAGAGAGAAAGGAGAGTCAGAGTTGCTAATAGTGTGTGTGATGTTGGTATTGATCAGTCACACAGACATAGAGGCAGGACGTGACATCATGACCTGTCACTGTGGCTAATCGAAAACTAATTCCCCGTCTCTATCATCATCATCATCATCACTACCATTGTGGGACACTGTTATCAAACACACACACAACAATATAGCTGTGATCAGTCAACGTCCTGAAGCAGTTATTTCTCTAGTCTAGTGGTTTAATCATAGGGCCCAACCTTAACAGAATATCAGAATTCTGCTGCAGAATTAAAACAAAACCAAAGCAATATTTTTAATAAAAGGAGGAGCAATCAAAAGTTAGCACACATCTTCAGCTGAAAGGTGGCTCGCACTTGAGCAACCTGCAGTTGGAGCACTGTTGTTTTTAATGGACATGGAGGCCCATCCTCCTGGGCGCATTTTAGTCAGATGCAAATCAGCATAACTCCTGCAAATGGCACCACAGTTTCGTAGAAAGTTTTTACAGTCTCCTGCATACTCTGAATGACCTCAGTCTCCTCAGTTGATGGAGCAGACATTGGCTCTTCTTGTGCATGCTGTTGATGTCCATGGATCATATAAAAATAATCATTACACAATGGCAAACTCAAATGAAAAAAAAACAGCACACTGTGGTAAGCACAAGAGATGAAGACTAGAAACAATAGTTCACAAAGCTTGCTACATAAATAAAGAGGAGCAGGAGGATGGAAACACAGGTACTAAATATGTATAAATGAGATGCCTCATCAAATACTTATAAATGAGATGCTTTATTAGACAAGAGAGAAGTAGAGGCAGATCAAGAGATCAACTCCTGTATTACACAGCCAACAAATTCCTGATAACATAAACAGCGAATTAGCCAATTACATGCTGAATACAACTTGCTAAAGTTCAGACCAAGCATCAGAATACTCTTATTTAATCAGAATTCACTCACCTCTCTTCTCACACAGATGAGCCTGAGTAACTGACTGAATCAAATAGCTAAGTTAGCTCCTCAGCTTATACTCAAGTGCTACGAGGCCCTGCCAAAGACCTAATTATTTGATTTAGGTGTGATGAAGCAGAGACACTTGCAAAGATTGCTGGGCAGATTGACACCTGTATTGTAAAGCCCCTTGAGGTGTTATAGGTTCTACTTTTCTATCAATACTTGGAACAAATTAACTTCCTTCACCCAAGTCAGTGTTTCCACTTCTATGGTAAAATGGCTTGTACTTGTAAAGTGCTTTATCAAGTCTGATGACCCTAGTGCTTTACACTACAGTCATTCACCCATGCACAGTGGTGAATTATGTTTGTAGCCACAGCTGACCTGGGGCAGACTGATGGAAGCGAGGCTGCCATATATCACCCTCTGACCACTGCCAGAAGGCAACACAAGTGAAGTGTGTTTCCCAATGACTGAGACAGTCAGAGGAAGGGATCAAACCGGCAGGTTACAGAGCAACCTCCCTAACTCTTGCACCACTGTCATATTACAATATTCACGATTATACGTTTGTACTTTAAATGATACTGTTGAGAACTTGCTGAGGTTCAAAACAGTTGGGGAAGTGAACAGTTCCCTGAGTGTGCAGAATACTGGGATGCTGGAGAAGATGGAGTGGGACATCGGAGAGTTAGACTATGTTCACACTGCAGCCTGAAGTGACCCAATTCCAATTTTTTGCCCATATGCAACCTGTATCTGATCTTTTCATGACAGTCTGAACAACACAGATCAGATTTTTTCAAATGCGACCCAGGCCGCTTGGATATGTGGTCCTAATTCCGATACGTATCTGATCTTTTCAAATGCGACCTGTGTCTGTACGGCCAGGTCACATTCATCCGACCTACATATCATTGATACTTGACAAACGTCACTAACGTGGACCTGGCTATGCCAAAGAGGTTGGCTATTGTGCGGTAACAAACACCTGTTGCAAGTCAATTCAGCCCCACAGCAACACGTTTACTCACTGCTATGGCGCGCCAAAGATATGTGTCTTTACGTGAGAGCACTAAAGAGAGCCGTTCACAGACACACATAAAGGTTGCCTTTGTCATTCGAAAATTATGAATGAAGTCTGTGTCAGGACTCAGTCAGCTGAGCCAGGCTGTTCTGCTGGCTCTACCTCTCCGCAGGTGTTCCCAGTTGACCGGTGGGCGGGGCACACACGCCGGGATTGGTTCAGCAGCGTCTTGCCACGCTACAAGAACTGCGTGCGGACAGCAGGAGGATGCCAGAATGTTATCAGTCGTGGTATGACTGCAGGCCACTTTCTCAGTCACGAGATAGATCTCTTTAAGCTAACCACTTGTTTGTGTCTCTCAGGCTTTACCCGAGTGCTTTCGTCAGATCCTCCTACGGGACTCCCTCTCAGAGTATACCTGTCGCCCCGAGCTCCTCTGGTTCCTCCGCTGTCCCAGATCGTTCGATCGACGACGCTGCTCAGACCCCCGCTCCACCTACTAATCATCCCCATCTAATCATCTGTCCTTACCTTTCAGTGATTCACCGGGCCTCGTTCCCGTTGTTACCTCCTCGCCATTTGGGCTGTCACACCACTTTCCTCGCAAATAAATTGTTGAACTGATCTCTGCTGCCGAGTGGTTCTCTGCATGTGGGCCAAACATTTAATGCCAGTCATGACAGTCTGTATCAGTATTGCTGCTCACGTCACTATCCCACCACTCCTGGCTATGGACGTTGCTGTTACTGCCCTACAATACGCCATTGCCAAAATTTTGGCTCTCTTTCTTTTAAATCTTCTTAAAAAGATTGCGTTGGTAATGTGCTGGCTCTGGTTGGAGAAGAACTTAAAGAACGCAAGATACGCTGCAGCATTACGATCCATGTTTACTTCCACAAACACTGAATACGCTTGCTACGTGTGACGTCATCACGTCCTCTACTGTGAATGCGGGACACTTAAGTTGTATGAATGCAGTTCACACAGGAGATCACATACAAGTCGCATATATTTGGAAATGTGAATGGCCATGCAAAAAAATTAGATTTCACAAAAAATTGGAATAGAGCATCAAAGCCTGCAGTGTGAACGTAGCCTTACTATTCAAAGCCCAGAACCTTTGCTGCTGTTGTCAGCTCAAAAGAGTTGGACAGTTTTTCATGGCACCAGCCTTTTTACAGAATCAATCCCAATCTTGTTCTAAGAAGCTCCATTTAGATCAAAGTTCAGCTAATAGCTCCCGTTCAGGAAAGGGTCCTGCTGTCAATTAGTGCAGTAAGCTCACATGGTAGTGATGTTAAGGGGTGTGGCCTATGTTCCCAAAAGGAGAGTCAAAATGCATCAAGTGATTGAAATACAAATAAAGTTGTTGTGATCCTCATGTTCCTTATAGTAGTCTGCGTCCGATTTTTCCTTAAAAACATATTTTACAAGTTGCACAGACACTTTAGGATCATAATATCTACACTTTTTTAACTGAGCCGAGCCGAGACCAGTCTGAGCTTGGATCAGTTAACCAAGCCAAGACGACCGTTTACACACCACACTATCCCGGTTCCTTGGTTGCTCCTCGCCTCCTAGTGACGATCTGCGGTACTACCGCTCTCTGGGATTGAAGGCGGAAGCAGCAAAACAAAACGGCAGCGCCCGTAACATTCAGGATGTTATGGTTAGATAGAGTCGGCTTTTGGGATGTGAATAAGACAAACGTCTAATAAGGATTTACAGACGCAGGAAACAACGACAGACACTGAGGTTCATCACACTGCTAAGCAGAATCATCTCTGGAAATCGTGTGGCATGGTAAGGAAGCTAGTATTATTATGAATGTCTGAAATTTGTCTGAATGGAGTGTGAATCGGGACGTGCAGCCAGACACGGCGGAAAAAACGCGGACCGTCAGCTGACTGTAAGGGGATGACGCGGTCTGCTCATGCCCTCTTTATCAGATAACCGGGCCAGGAAAAAAAAAACAGGCCGAGACCTACTCAGGAACTGGTCTGCAGTTAGCGCGGTCCATTTATGTTTTGCGCGGTCCAGTTCAGTCTGCTGACCGTTTACACACAAGAGTTATCTCGGTTACCGAGCTCGGACTGGTCTCGGCTCGGTTAAAAAAGTGTAGTGTAAACGGGCCTAAGGTTGCCCTGTTCTCCTTGTTACCTTTTCATCTCATGGTTGTTAAGCATATGTGACAACCTATGAGGCAGGGAGCAGCAGTGGTGAGTAAACTTTGACCCCCCCCCCCCCCCCCATTTTTATTTTAACACCGCATATGTTATTGTGAGGGACAAAGAATAATTGTAGATCTAGGACTGAAAATCATTGAAATGAAGAAACTCATATAAGTCACAATCAGACACCAGAAATTACTCAAGAAAATGTCTAAATAAGTGTCCTTCCATAGGGAATAGCAATCAGAATGTCACACAAACAAGAAGACATTAAGCAGTAGATGCATTGACTGGAGTAGCAGGCATTCCCAGACATTCATAACTGCCTCTAGTAGCAATAAAGGAGCAATAACAGCAATGTTGATTCTTCCCATTCACAAAGAGATGTCTTTGTTAATGGTGTGACTTCGTCTTTGCGTTCTGCATTAGACAATGTAGCTCCCTTGAAAAATAAGGTGATTATTCACAGGAAGCTGGCTCCCTGGTTTAATTCAGAGCTGCGTTTCTTGAAGCACAATGTTAGGAAATTGGAGAGAAAATGGCGCTCTACGTACACACCAAGAGGAATCCTACCTAATCTGAAGGGACAGTCTATTGTTGTATAACAAGACCCTTCACAGAGTTAGAGCAGCATATTTTTCATCATTAATTGAGGAGAACAAAAATAATCCTAGATTTCTCTTCAGTACAGTTGCCAAACTTACACAGAGTCATAGCTCCGTTGATCCATCCATTCCCTTAGCTCTTAGCAGTAATGATTTTATTGGATTCTTCATAAATAAAAATGATTCCATTAAAAATAAAATAATTGGCATCCTCCCAAACATGATTACCTGATCCTCAGTAAGTGGTCTGTCTATCTGTCTATCTGTCTGTCTATCTATCTATCTATCTATCTATCTATCTATCTATCTATCTATCTATCTATCTATCTATCTATCTATCTATCTATCTATCTATCTATCTATCTATCTATCTATCTATCTGTCCAGACAGACAGACAGACAGACAGACAGAGATAGATTTGTTTTTATTTCATAGTTTTTACTCTAACAAACATTGTTATTTTTTTCAGTTGAATTACATGTAACCTTTTTCAGATTGAAGGTGGAAAAGGTGCCATATAATTTATCTGGTTCTGACATTTTTAAGTATCTGAAGGCAGAGGTTTTAATAGGGTTGTATACACTTTTAAGAGCCACTGAACATCTTCTCTGTCTGATGCCTCTTTGCCTCTCCGTCCATCTATGTGCACCACACCATATCAGGGCATAACATTCCCAAAGAACCATTGTGTGTTTCCTTTACTGCCGTCTGCTTGTCTTCTTCCATCTCAGTCCTATCAAATATTGGTCAATACTTTGTGGAGTGATGATTGGTGACGCCCTCTTCACTATAAACATCCAATCATATACCTTATCGCCACCAAATGAACTGTGACCTCTCACATTGTGTCGGTGGCTATTTGTGTGCATGTGTGTGTATGTGTGCATGGCAGACATAGAACAGTGAGTGATTACGCTGTCAATAAAAGTGTTTGTTTGTGTGGAGGAGGTTTTTTTGGAGTTGAAAACACTTTGTTGTGAGGTGGAGCCAGATGAACACTGTAATAAGATCTTGGACTGGAGAACAATGTGCGGTCAAAACAATGAGTAGAAATCACAGGGTAAAAACCTTCAACGTACAATCGATAAGACCCCTGCCAAAGACGGCGAGAGAAACAGATTATGGCCTTCAGTGTGACGTTTCTGTCTCCAGCTACAGTGAGTGAATGACTGAGTGAGTACAATCACATTAAAAGGTATTTGCATCCTTACAAAGTTGATCTGTTTCTACTTTTTTGTCACAATAAATGTTTCAGATCATCAATCAAATGGTAATACACAAAGATAACCTGAGTTCATACAAAAAGCAGTTGTCTTTTAATTATTTCATGTTTCAAAGAAAAATAGCCCAAAAAAACCCTAACTGAGAATTAAAAAGTAACAATCCCCTTGTTAAATTAACTCAAATTAATCACTTTTTTTGGTTAAATCTTACTAGATACAACCAGGCCTAGGGTATGGACCAGGTTTGCCTGAGTTGGGGTAGTGCTCGGCCCTGGTCTCAGCTTGTGGGTCAGGTAGTCTGCTCCCCCCATCGTAGTGATGGGGATCTCCTCCCGGGTCTGGGGGCTGGATTCCCCTCTGTGGTATCGGTACTTGCCACTCAAACTATAAGCTTCGTCAAAAAGGAACATTTTAAGTCTAGTCTTAAAAGTAAACAGGGTGTCTGCCTCACAGATTAAAATTGGGAGTTGGTCCACCATAGGGGAGCCTGATAACTAAAAGATCTGCCTGTCATTCTACTTTTAGAGACTCAAGGAAGAGTCTGCAGTAGACCTGCAGTCTGAGAGCGAAGTGCTCTGTTAGGAACAAACGGGGTAATCAGAGCTCTGATATATGATGCAACTTGATTATTAAGGGCTTTATATGTAAGAAGGAGAATTTTTTATTCTATGCTTGATTTAACAGGAAGCCAATGAAGGGAAAATATGAGAAATGTAATATCTCTTATTAATTTTCATCAGAACTCTTGCTGCAGCATTTTGGATCAGTTGAAGGCTTCCAACTGCATTTTGTGGACTTCTTGATTGTAAAGAATTACAGTAGTTCAGCCATGAATTAACAAATGCATGGACTAGCTTCTGTGCATCACTCCTGGAAAGGATATTTCAAATTTTGGCAATATTCCAGAGATACAAAAGGAAACCTTAGAAACCTGTTTAATATGGGATTTAAATGACATGTCTAAAATAACACCAAGGTTTTTTGCTTTATTACCAAAGGCCATTATCTTGCTGTCTAGATTAAGTGATTGATTGAGAAGATTCTTTTTCAAAGACTCAGGTCCAAAGAAAACAACTTTTGACCTGTCAGAATTTGAAAGCTGAAATTGTAAAGTCATCCAGGTTTTGATGTCATCGAGACATGCCTGTAGTAATTGTAATTGATTGGATTCACTGGGGTTTATGGTATATATATATATATATATATATATATATATATATATATATATATATATATATATATATATATATATATATATATATATATATTAAAGAGAATTGGCCCAAGCACTGAACCCTGTGGTACTCTGCAAGTGACCCTTGAGTTTGAAGATTTATTAACATGAACAAACTTGAATCAGTCAGACAGATAAGATTCAAACCAGTGTAATGCTTTACCCTTAATCCCTACAGTATGTTCAAGTCTTTCTAGAAGAATATTGTGATCAGCTGTATCAAATGCAGCACTGAGATCTAACAGGACAAGTACTGACACAAGTCCCTTATCTGAGGTCATGAGACTATTAGTGGCTTTCATCAGAGCTGTTTCACTGCTATGATGAGCTCTGAAGCCTGACTGCTGACCAAAAACAACACAAAGACCTGTCTCAGGTATACCAAAAACAGCTTGATTATTCTCAAGACATTCAAGAATATTCAGTGGACTAATGAAACAATGATGGAACCTTTTGGGAGTGCCTCTTGTTACATCTGGTGTAAAACTAACACAACATTTCAGAAAAAAGAATCTTATAAATACAGTTAAACTTGGTGGTGATAGTGTGATGGTTTGCGCTGCTTTTGTAATGAAGAAACAGGCAGGGAACCAAATAATTGAGGCAGATTGTTATGTTTTTAGTAAGGAACCCAGAACCCAACATGCAGCCAAAACAATAATAATAATAATGATAATAACTTAAATTTATATAGCGCCTTTCAGGATACCCAAGGTCGCTTTACAAGAGTGGGAGTAGGGGGGTAGGGGCAGGATGGGGGTTTAGGGAGGGTAGGCAAGAAAGAAAAGATGTGTTTTGAGGTGCTTTTGGAACTGTGTCAGGGAAGCTGCAGAATGGATAAGAGGGGGCAGGGTGTTCCAAAGAGTAGGGGCAATTGCACAGAAAGCCCGGTCACCAAAGGTCTTGAGTCTGGTGCGGGGAATGGAGAGTAAGTCCTTGCTGGTGGAGCGCAGGGACCGTGACTGGGTGAACGGGTGGAGGAGGTCAGTGATGTACTTGGGTGCCAGTGAGTGAAGTGATTTGTAAGTGAGGAGGAGGATTTTGTAGTTGATGCGTTGTTTGATTGGCAGCCAGTGGAGTTTCTTGAGGATGGGGGTGATGTGCTGCCAGGACTTGGTGTGGGTTAACACCCTGGCAGCTGAGTTCTGGACATACTGCAATCTGTCTAGGGCTTTGTTGGGCAACCCAAACAGAACACCATTGTAGTAGTCCAGACGGGAGGTGACAAATGCATGAATGAGAGTTTCGGTGACTGAGTCGGTAAGTGACTGCCGGAGTGTTGAAATGTTATAGAGGTGAAAGTAGGCAGATTTGGTGATGCTCTGGATGTGGAAACTGAATTTATTTTATTTATTTATTTATTTATTTGAATAGGGACAAAGCACATTAATGAACATCAGTATAAAAACAAATGTAAATATGCCGGATTATAGCTACAAAGCTAGTTTTCATCCGTAGTCCCTAGGCAGGCGAACACATAAGAAAGAACATATAATATACAATATAAGCAACACAAGGAAAATGTTAAAAGTTTAGTGGTCACATGACTGGTTTGTTTTCATCCATAGTTTGAGTTGAGCTCTAAAGCTGATCAGTGTAGGGCTCTCCCGTAGGTGCAGAGAAAGACTGTTCCATATGTCAGTGGCTCTCACAGAGAGAGTGTTCTGACCAAAAGTTGTTCTTCTGTGAGGGACCTCACAGTCTCCTCTGAAGGAGGCCCTGGTTCTCAGGCCACTTGAAGTCTTAGGTTTGAACAGGGTAGACACAGGAGGTGGAGCTAGTCCATGTAGTGCTTTATAAATGAAGCATACATACTTAAAATTTAAAAATTTTTCAAAATTTAAGAGATTGTATCTATTCAAGATATTACATACATGGAAAGAATTGGGTTTTTGGTCAACCACTTTAAGAGATTTTTTTGTACAGTGATTCAATTAATTTTAAATTGGTAACTGTGGTGAGAGACCAACTTGTGATGCAGTATTCAATGTTAGATAAAATCACTGAGTGGAGAACCATTCTAGCAGCACCAAGTGTTAAAAAAGACCTGATTTGTTTAAAATTTTTAAGGTTAAATTTGACAGTATTGGAAAGTTTTTTAATATGATTTTTGAAAGACAAAGTTGAATCAAGTATCACACCTGTAATGTTCTGTTCTGGTATATGTTAATTATTTTGGTTAAAGTGAGCCTTCCTGTCTTGGATTAGTTTGTATGGTTACTTTAGTTAAGTATTTTGTCTAGTTCAGTTCTATCCCTTTTCCTGCCACTTGTCCTGTCAGTCTTTCAGCCACTTCTTCTTCTGATTACTTCCACCTGTTCTGTTTAATTAGCTCTCCCTCTCTCCTTTGTTCTCCTGCCTATTTATACCTGCCTCAGTTCTCTGCTCCCTGCCAGAATGTCTCGTCTCATTTCCCCATGTTTTTAATGTCACGCCTCCTGTGGTAAGAGTTCTCCAGCATTTTTGCATTCTTTGTTTCTGACCTGTTTGCTTTTTTTGAGCATGCCCAGTTCCTGTTAGTTTTTTGGTTTTATGCTTGGATGTTCTGCTCTGTACCCAGCTTGGATTGTTTTTTGCCTGCCGGACCCACCCCCTCATCACTTAAAATAAATCCTGTTAAACTTTACCTAAGTGTCTGGCTGAATACCGGGTTCTCCTCTCCTGCAAAATCATTACAACGCCGAGGTACTTGAATTCTGTGACAAGTTGTAATTCTTCTCCTCTCAAGAATACTACGGAGCTTTTTATTTCTTTTGATTGCTTTGAGAACATCAAACAGACCGTTTTTTTTAAATTGAGAAGCAAACATGATTTAAAAAGCCAGTCATTTACTTGCTCCATGGCTAAGGTCAGAATAAAAGCTGTCGCTTTAACACTCCTTACATGAGTATAAATTACAGCGTCATCTGCATACATTTGAAAATTTACATTATTACATGAGAGTGTGGAGTCCAAAATGACGCCCAAGTTCTGCACTTTGGGCGATGGAGAGGTGGGACAGCCATCGATGACCAGGGTGAGGTCTCCAACCTTCCTGAGCAGTGGTGCTGGGGCCACCACCATGAGCTCTGTCTTGTTGGTGTTGAGTTTCAGAAGGTTGTTGGTCATCCAGGTTTTGATATAATGCAGACAGTTGTTGAGTTGTATTTGTGGGAGTTGTGAGGAGGGCTTGGTGCTGACATACAGTTGGGTGTTGTCTGCATAGCAGTGGAAACTGGGTCCATGGTTGCAGATGATCTGACCGAGGGGGAGCAAGTAGATAGTAAAGAGGAGGGGACCAAGGACAGATCCCTGAGGAACGCCATAGTTAACTGTTGCAGTAGATGAGTAGGAGCCTTGCAGAGTGATGTATTGTTTACGGTTGGAGAGGTAAGACTGAAACCAAGAGAGAGTAGTGTCGGTAAGGCCCATGAGGTCAGAGAGATGGGAGAGGAGGATGGAGTGGGAAATGGTGTCAAAGGCAGTAGAGAGGTCGAGGAGGATGAGGATGGAAACAAGGCCGCTGTCTGCAGCAATCAGGAGGTCGTTTGTTATTTTGATGAGGGCGGTTTCGGTGCTGTGATGGGGTCTAAAGCCCGATTGAAAAGGTTCAAAGAGCTCATGGTGGGACATGTGATGTTGTAGCTGGGCAGCCACTGCTCTCTCCAAGATCTTGCTCAGGAACGGAAGGTTAGAGATCGGACGGTAGTTGTTGGAGTCATCTGGGTCCAGGCCTGCCTTTTTTTTTTTTTTTTTTTTTTTTTTTCAGGCCTGCCTTTTTGAGTGTTGGAGTCATGGCCGCCAACTTAAAGCTGGAGGGTGCCACACCAGAGCCAAGTGAGGCGTTGATGATATCAGCCACCGGGAGGCAGATGGTGGGGAGACAGGCCTTCACAAGGGTCGTGGCAGAGAAAGTCCAAAGTTTTATCCAGAATTATTTCATGGATAAGTAAGGCCTTATTGTTGAGTGAGCGAACATTCGGTAGCATAAAAGAGGCAATGTGACAGCAGACACAGTATTGGCAGCCACACTAACCAGGGGTTAGTGTGGCTGTTTGGTTGTTAGCAGCCTAGCTTGGCGTGCTACTAGCTCCAGGCGAGTTGACACGCCGGTGACCGAGCCGCAGCTGTAGCCCTCCGGCGAGATGTTTGTACTTTGTCCAGGCGGTACAGCAGCCAGCCAAGATGGGACCATGTCATCCACGTTGGAGCATCCACAGTAGAGGAATTCCAATATGACGTTAGTAGTTTAAACAGCCTGGAAAGATAAAAAGGAAAGATAAAAAGGTCGGATGCGAGAAGCGGCGACAAACACGCCAGTGTCCTCTCAGCCTTCAACTTGTCAAATCAATGATTGAGTTAAAGATTTATTCTTTAATAAAAGAAAGAGTGGGTGTGGAAGTGATCCAGCTCAAGTCGGGTGACACTGGTGGTTCTGGAACAAAACCTTCATCCTTTCCTGCAGCCACTATACAGGGAATACACCAGGGAAACTAGCAGACCAAGAATAAAATGGGAAGAACTCTGATTGGTTTGCTAGGTGAGGGGTTGGGCTTGGCCAGGTTTGCTAGATGAGGGACAGTGCCCAGGCCGATTGTGACACAATAATCAGGAGGCTTTTGAAACGGCTCATTCTCTAGACACCAACAAAATATTTAGGTATTGCCAAAAAAAAAAAACAGTTGGATGGAGTCCTTTTATAGCAACTGAACTGTTTCTAGAAGCAGTAGAGACCCAAATGGAAGTATAACAACGTGCAAAACTAAATGCTTTATAATAGGTCACATTTATTATACAGACCAATACTGAAATCAATAATATATCCTGGACTCAAGGACTACATCGCCTGAAATGTTGTGAAGATAAGAAGTCTCATTCTTCAGTCTGGGACAGGAGACAACACCAAACAATGGAATGTATGTCTTATAGATCTCCAAGCATCTCCTTTATAAACAGTATCCAGAGGCTTTGAGAGAATAGTTGCATATAAATGATATCAGCAGCTCCAAGCAGGCCTTGATTCAAATTATTTTCTTTATCTGGCAAATAAAAAGTACTTAATGACCCTGTCATCTCTAAATTAAGGGATTGATCAAATTCTGGCCTCTCCTTGAGTCAATAATGATTTTATTTCTGCTGTCTTAATAAAAAGAGAACTCATACTTCTCTTGCCACTTTTTCTATGACATCATTTTGCTTATTTTTGTCCTCATTTTCATCATAAGGAAGCCCGTGCTACTAAAGTATCATATACAAGAATAAAATTAAGACGATCTAATTAAACAAAAAAATCAAAACAAAATAATAGAGACCTCACATCTCTATCCATTTGAAGTATCTTCACTGTTAAAAACGTTCACATTTCTTCGGTTTATCGTGCGGAAGCTCTACAGACCGACCAATTTCTCCATTGCTGTGTTTGGCTGCCATCTACTGGCATGTCTGCAGAAGACCAATATACAATCCCTTTCATGCAATGCATCAATCCAGTGGAGAGAATATGAAAAAAAATAAAAAATAAAAAACAATGAATGTGCGATTGACATATGTGTATCTAAACGGGAACCAGTCGTGATGATATATATTTTTTTCTACTCATTTTTCCAGCAACAGAACATATTATTGCATATTGACAGTTTTTTTTATTATTTTGTATTGATTGATTGTTTTTTATCTCATGTTGTGAGAGGGGTTTTACAAAGCTGGTGAAAGGACAAAATAAACAGAAAATGGCTTGATAACGTGAATGAACACGTAATTACTTGTTAATGCAATTTCCTTTTATCGCTTCCATTTGTTTCAAATGCAAAATTAAGGCACATTCTTAATTGTGCATTTCTAATCTACAATAACATTATGAAATATCTATTCTAATTATAGCGATGTGACCCTTTAACATAATATGAAGAGAGTTTGTTGTCACCTTTTAGGATTTTGGAGAAAGAAATTACTGAAAATGACAAATGAAGATGTTGCATACACAAGGAATTTTGACTTGGGTTTTCTCCAAAACTGTACAGTAGAATTATAAATATTTATTCTAGTTATACTATAAGTGACCCTTTAATATAATATGAAGAGTTTGTTGTCACCTCTTAGGGTTTTGGAGAAAAAAAATATTGAAAATGAGTCAAACACATCCTGAATGGGTATTATAAGGAACTCAGACTTGGCTTTTTTCCTAAAATCTACAGTAAAATTATAAAATACTTATTATAATAGCACATGTGACCCTTTAACATAATATCAAGAATTTGTTGTCACCTTTTATGATTTTGGAGAAACTACTTCCTAAAATTGGCCCATGTTTATCTTGTATGGACATTATGAGAAACTTTGTAAAATTATGAAATATTTAGTGTGGTTATAGTATCAGTGTCAAAGAAATATTTGTATTTTTTTTTTATAAAAATAAATTTTCTTCCTACATTACTGCTCTGTTACCGTAATGCACCATGTATGCGCGAAGCTGATCTGTACAACAGGTTGTACGTCGGCTGGCTTCACCGCAGTCTGCGGACAGATGTGACTCTTAAATTGCACACAGATGCACTCTAGTTCAGTAATTATGGGATTTTTGAAAGTAATTGGTTGCACCAAAATTATGGGCTTCACAACATGGTTGGATAGACATGTCAGTTTTCTGTGTTTTTTTTCTTTCCTTATTTTTTTTTTTGTATATGTTTTTCTCATTTCCCTTCATCAACTCAGACTTTTTTTGTGCATATTCATTAAATTAAAACACATTTAAAATTACAGGTTGGACTGTGACAAGAGAGGTAAAACGCCAGTGGGAATACTTTTACAAAGCACACTATACATGCAAAAACAAATTGTTGCATGAAGGCTGTCTTAAAAAGCTGATAATTTACGACTGAGAATTGTAGGATCTATTTGAGGAAAAGTCCAGGCCTCAAATAATTCAAACTTAGAGACAGGTAGAGAAAGGACGAAAGGTTGACGCTGTCGTTTTTTGCGTTTTAATCAGTTAATTAGATTTATTTAAAAAAAAAAATCTTTATAAATCCAGAATTTTTAGATAACAACTTAATTTTTTATTTATACATAATTACAAGGAAAATCGATTTAAGCTGTATATCTTTATTTTGATAAACAAAAGTGACCTCCGCCATCCTCGCCCTTTGTCTCTATACAATGATAAACATCCTCAATCAAACTAATTGAACAGGTACAGCTGTTATTTGGTGAAGGAGATTGCTGCGCAGTTTGCAGGGCAGTTAGGTGCAGGCCGATGCGAAGGTCTGAAGGACGACAGGAAGGCGTGGAGGTGTTTTACTTTGAAAAGCCTGAAGGGACCTTGGAGCAGTAGTGGTACTGGCTGTGCGCTTTACTGTGTTTTAAATTCAGCGGCAACTGCGTGGAAGTGGGTCGGCATATCGTGAGACAGCGAATGGAGTAAAGCAGTCAGGACAGACCAAGAGTGCAGAGAGAAGAAGAGGGATCTGAAGCGGCTAAGGTCAAGCAAAACCTCCGGAGAGCAGGACAGATCAGAGTCAGCTGGGAGCGGAGCAGAGCAGGTCATCGCTGCAGACATGTAGGTCACACCTTTCATTCACATGGCCGACGCTACGTGTTGTTAATGAGCTGCTGCACAGCCCCAATCAGCTGTTTGTTGGGTCGGATTGATGGAGCTGCTCAGTCCAGCTGCTGCTGCCCCGGGCTAGTCCAACATGCCCGGTCCTGTCGGGACAGCTCAGCCCACATCTCTTCCTTCTGGCTCTTTAAACCTGACATCAACACCCGCAGTCTCCCTGTTGGTACCGCCTGGCTCCTGCTAGGGCAGAGGTGCTGGTATAGACCCAATTAGAGAGAAACCAGCCACTGAACTCAGGTCCACCAGGATGTCAGTGGCACCTTCCTCATCTCCTCTTAGAAATCCTGTTTAATCTACATTTTTATGTTTACATAGTAAAATAAAACCGTTTAATTGTTTGAATTTGTATCCAGTTGTTCACAGTAATCAAAGTTCTGAAGCAATGATTAATAATAATCAGTCAGCCCAAAGCTATTATTAGTCTGCCAGCTGTTAGAATAATCTGTCATGAGTGCTGAAGTATCACAGGTTTTAACTTAGAAATTTTGAGTCATTACGGGAACCACTGCAGCATGGTGACACACTGCAGTGGCATTCTAGCCATTCCAGGTAGTGCTGTGGGCTACATGAATAGGGCTTATAATAATGAACATGTCTGCTGGGGCTCTCTTCATTGCCTTCAAACTAGCTACAGGGTTCCTGAGGAGATTCCAGAGCTATAAAAAGAACATTTAGTTTTTCAGTTCCAGATGATTATGGACAAAGAGAGCAGACTGTGGAAAAAAATAGTTTGGTTTCTAGAATTGTTTGCTTATTCTCTCTTCATAGAAACGACTGTCTATCCATCCATCCATCCATCCACACATATATACAATGATGTATAATTAACATGATTCATATACCATGACCACCGTGTAGGTTTAGAACTAAAATCAGGTCTCTAAAATGCAACTGTTCTGTGTGCCCCACGGATAATTTCCATGCTGAGGAATGGTAGAAATTTTGCCCACCAGTATGGTTGACGGTTCATGCAGATGGACACTATAAACAGTTTTCAAGGGCTAAGAATTTTGCTACCTGACTAAAATAGTCTTAAACTAGAAAATGCCAGGTACAACACTGCCTGTTATAATAAATAACAGCACAAACTATACTTACAAGCGGCTTTATCCAAAACCCAACTTGGGCGCTGCTACTGGTTTAACGTGGCAAACAGAGCAGGCCATTCAGTAGGAAAAGTGACTTGTATCACTCTTCTGTGGCTGAGAACAGACAAAACACTATTTCAGGATCAAGGAATCAGAAAACAACTCAACTCAAATGTGGGAAATAGCTTTTCTTCTGAGGCAGATGTGTGAGACCTCCTTTATGTTTCAGTGCCACAGGGATTTCTTTTGTTTGTTTCAGGGAAATACTGCATGCTTAGTTTGTTGTTGAGCAGGTAAAAATGAGAAGAACAGTCAAGTAGTTTTAGCATTTTGATTTCTTAAAAGATTGTAATATTTGTGGATTGTGAGTCATTTTAGTTTGGGCCTATGGTAAAAGTTGGGCGTCTGGAGAATTACAGATTTGTGGTTTCCAGAGTACTTGACCTAACATCTTGACAGTCCAAAGCTCCATCTGTCCACCTCTCACTCTCCATCCTACCATCAGTCATCAGCTAGATTTCAGACACTTGAACGTTTTAACTTGAGGAAGGGTCTCAGAATCCCCCCAACTTGAAGGAAACATCACAGCCTTTACTTGTTGTTAACCTTCATAACAAATATTTATGCTGATTATTTATACAATATAGACAAAGTTTGTCGCTATACCTTTACAATGACATTAGATCCTTCCCTGCGCCATAGGGCTGATGTCTCTGAAATATTTATAGTTGGCCTGTTTGAGGATTGTACTGCTAAACAGACACTGGGGAAATCTAAATATTAAACTTCAGAGAGAAAGCCAAGTTGAAAGCATCTCTTGTGTCAGGATTTGTTCTGATGAACCTGAAACATAGCCACACACTGAACTCGTTTAAGGCTGTACTGAAGATGTGATGGTAGTGGAGGATGAAACCAACAGTCTATACTACTGGGCTGGAGCAGGAGGATGGATATGGCAGGAGCAGGTGGACCCAAGGTATCTGCACAGCAGGTGCTGTGCTGTGGAGCCAGGCGAATGCTGGGAACCAGGAAGACGATGAGGGCCCTGGGGTTGAGGGAAGAGCCAGCAGCATAGCAGAGAGAGAGTTTTTGGAGCGCTGGAGTTGCAGCAGAATCAGTGGCACTGCAGAGAGTTCTTGGAGTGCTTGGGTTGAGAAAGAGCCGGCAGCTCACAGCAGAGAGAGAGTTCAGTAAGAGCTTGCAGCTCAGCAGAGAGAGTTCTCGGTAGGCGGGTAGGCAGATGCAGGAAGCACGGGCTGGCAGACGTGGTGCACACAGGCAGGACGAGGTATGAGTGAAGACGATCCGGCAGGGAAAAGCAGACTGAAGGGAGCTTAAGTAGGGAGAATGGCAGGTGAACTGAGTCCGGTAGGTAGGTGATTAGGCATGGAGTGGAACTGGGCTGCAAGGGTGATGGAAAATGCCGGAACTGTCCAGGATGAGACAGGTAAAAACTGAACCCTGACATCTAGAGGTCTAAAACCTATCCTTTGTAAGCGCAATGTAACTATCTGGCAGCCATTGTTAGCATTTAATTAAGTTAAAAATTATTGAATTTTCAGATGGGAGCTCTGAATTTAACTGAAGAAATGAATTGCACAGAGAGAACATTTTAAATAATGCAATTATTTTTGTTAAATAATTTAATTACACTGCACTAAGCCAATGAGCTTAGGACTAAACTCATTGGCCGTAAACACCTTTTTTCAACTTCCAAGCATTTCATGACTTTTCAGTGACTCATAAAACTTCAGGCAAGATTTCCCACCAATCTGGAAAAGCTTCAAGATGTTGCCTGAGAAACATGTTACCTCATCTCATGCTTGGAATAATTTACATACCAACTTAATTGAGACTGTTGAGAAGTTTGAGTTAGTCATTGTTCCTCATCACTGCTCTGAACCTTAGACATTTAAACGGAATTCCTCTATGGAACATACATCATCTAAGCTAGGACTCCTGATACTGTGAAGAGCAGAGGAGAAAAGCAGCCAGTTCTCCTTAAATAATGCTCCAGTCAACTATTGCAAGATGTCATGAGCTCAATAGCAGTGCCATGATGGCAGGTGCCTATGCCGTATGGTTCTGTAGTATTCTGGAAGCAAGCTAACAGTTTCCCTTAATGTGATCTGTCTTTAGAATGTATTTGTGAAATCTGACTTGCCCTCTTGTTTCAACATCAGATCACTGTATGTATGCCCTGCAAGCCATGCCCACCACACAATATAACCACCCAGCTTCACGTGCACTTAACAGTGTGGCCCATATATTGTGCTGTTCATGCTGTCAACGAAGCATCCTCTGTCTGTGGAGCTCAGTCACTGTCAGATGCTTTAGCAACTTCCTGGAACACAGTGCCTGCACTTATGGTGCCTCCACCTCAATGGACTCTTGTGCCTTTGTAAAACAACAGGATTAATGACATGAAAATTTCTGGTTTGCATGTCTTTGCACAATGCAGGGTCATTTCGTTTTGGTGCCTTATTCTCAGTGTCAGTATTATTTTTTTCTTGAATCACTAAAGTCAAATATAATCTGCTTTACTCTTTTATTCAGTGTTTGGGCTCATTAATCTAAGAGTGATCAGGAAATATGTCTCATATATGTGTTTAGATTACAATGTAGCTATCTAAACATCTTCAAGGAACAGTTTTTTGATTTTTAAAAGAGGGATTCATTTCAAACCTATGAGCAGTCATCAGTTTACCTGCAACAGATGCTTTTCTTGGCATTTATGTGTTGATAAAATACAGATTTGTTCCAGGATGTGTGAAGTAACAACTTGTCCATGAGCAGGGTGGATTGTTGAGTCTCTGCGTGGCTCTTCTCCAGTCAAAGCTGTTCAACCTGAAAATCAAATCTCAGTGGTTCCTAACTGTAAACAAGTTATCTGATTGGCAGCAGATGTAATCAGCACTGCTGTTTAGCTTTGCTGCAGTAAAGATGAATGCTGTAATAGGTGATATAATCCTGTTTTGGCAAAGCGTGGGAATTCTCCTTTTTATTCAAGCCTCAGTTGCTTTCTCCATAAAATAAACAGTAAACCCATTTTTTCTTTTCCAAGGGTCATGCTGTTTGATGACCTACTTTGGCTAATGATCAGGCCTGAGCTAACAGGCTGCATGAAATAGATAAGGATGGTGGAGGACTAGGTCAGGTATTCATTCATACTGCGAGCCAGAACATTAAGGATTTGCTCCCAGGTTTCAAGACTTTATGCTACATGTGTACTGAGCAGCTCCAATGTTTATCAGGATCAGAAACTAACACATGTCTCATATGACTGGCTTGTTTTCCAATATTTTCAGGAAGTATGTCTCTCCCTGTCTTTTTAACAAATATTTACTGCTCTGACTGAGGTCATATTTGCTCTCTACCAGTCAGCAGCTTGTGAGGTCAGAGGACCCCTCCCAAAAGTAATGGATTTTGCCAAAACATAGGCTGCGGAATTACTGTACAATGTAGTGCATTTTAGCTGGTTTTATATGTGAAACGTTTCGGACAAAGTTAGTGCACATATGCAGCGTGTTGCGTGGGACGAGGAGCAGCTGCTGGGAGAAGACGTCGTCCCAGCGTCTTCATCATAAGGTAGTGCAGACAATCTCCGCATTTTACCACCTGGCTTGCTTTGTTTGATGTTTGAATTTAATGCTTTTGTTCCTCATTCGGTCTCACATCCAGTGTGTGAATAATACTTTCCACTTTGTCCCAGCTTCTAAAGGAACTATCATGGCCAAAAGTGTTTTCAGTGAGCAAAGTCTGTTTTGTGGCTTCCGTGTTTGTAGATTTTATTTTGGGGTATTTTTCTATGTTAGGCTGAAGAAACACATTTCAAATACCTTTATTAACAAATAAGGGTTTTCGAAGAATGAAATTTGCAGATTTGACTCCACTTCTTCCTAACTCCAGCAGTTTAACCTCTGGCCAAAGTATTTCCAGCTGGTGAGCCATTCTAGTCCTCCTGCTTGGAGTTGATAACAGTTTGTTGGCTTTTTACTCCCTTTTTGACCACTAACTAAGTGGAGAGAAGATAAAAATAAAAGAAGATTATTAAAATGTTCAGATCAGCCATGCTAGAAAATACACAGATCCCTGGTAAACTGTTGGGCAGAGTTACCTTTTGGGAGTCTTCTGATGCTTTGTCTGGGATTTGTTTCCTGAATAGAAGCTACTTTATATTATTTTTGCTAAATGATTTTAAGACAAGTAAAGACCAAACCGATGCCCTCCAATGTAAGTCACAGACCAAGCTCTTTGCTCTTCAGACGTCCCAAAGATGTCTGCCTGTTTTTAAAATGTAAAAGCAGAAAATAAGAGAGAGAATAAGTTAAGTCCAAGTCAAGTCTGCAATGAGCAAAATAAACTTCTCTTATAAAATGAATCATGGCTGCCCTAAACACTGCATTGCTGGAGGTTAGAAATTCAGTGACTTCACTATTTCTTATTTGCTCCAATTAACATGCAAACAATTATCTTGTTTTTTCTCCTTTTTATTTAACTTGCAAAACACTTTTTAGCTGCTCAAATTAGTTTTAAAATTGATTAAGTGTGATATGTATGTAACCCATTAGAAATATGAATATATTTATGTTGAAAGATAAGAATAGAAAAAATAGTAGCAGATGTTACTTAATACTTGTTAATTTCTATGCTGCTGTTGTCAACTCCTTCACTATACAGTCATGGCCAAAAGTATTGAGAATGATTCAAATGTTAATATTTACAAAGTCTACTGCTTCAGTTTTTATAACGGCAATTTGCATATACTCCAGAATGTTATAAAGAGTGATCAGCATAACAGCAATTAATTGCAAAGTCAATATTTGCCTAGAAAATGAACTTTATCCCAGAAAACACATTTCAACGTTATTGCAGCCCTGCCTTAAAAGGACCAGCTAACATCGTTTCAGTGATTTCTCAATTAACACAGGTGTGGGTGGTGATGATGACAGGGCTGGAGATCAATCTGTCATGATTAAGTAAGAATGACACCACTGGACACTTTAAAAAGAGGCTGGTGCTTGGCATCATTGTTTCTCTTCTGTGAACCATGGTTTTCTCTAAAGAAACACGTGCAGTCAGCATTGCACTGCACAAAAATGGCCTAACAGGAAAGAGAATCGCAGCTAGAAAGATTGCACCTCAGTCAACAATCTATCGCATCATCAAGAACTTCAAGGACAGAGTTTCCATTGTTGCCGAAAAGGCTCCAGGGCGCCCAAGAAAGACCAGCAAGCGCCAGGACCGTCTCTTAAGTGTTTCAGCTGCAGGATAGGGCTACCAGCAGTGCAGAGCTTGCTCAGGAATGGTAGCAAGCAGGTGTGAGTGCATCTGCACGCACTGTGAGGCGGAGACACTTGGAGAAAGGCCTGGTCTCAAGGAGGGCAGCAAAGAAGCCACTTCTCTCCAGGAAAAACATCAGAACAGACTGATATTCTGCAAAAGGTACAGTGAGTGGACTGATGAGGACTGGGGTAAAGTCATTTTCTCTGATGAATCCCCTTTCTGATTGTTTGGGACATCTGGAGAACAGCTTGTTCGGAGAAGAGGTGAGTGCTACCACCAGTCTTGTCTCATGCCAACTGTAAAGCATCCTGAAACTATTTATGTGTGGGGTTGCTTCTCAGCCAAGGGAGTCGGCTCTCTCACAGTCTTACCTAAAAACACAGCCACAAATAAAGAATGGTACCAGAATGTCCTCCGACATTCTGCAACTTCTCCCAACCGTCCAAGAGCAGTTTGGTGATGAACAATTGCCATAAAGCAAAGGTGATATCTAACTGGCTCAGGGAAGAAAACATAGAGATTTTGTGTCCATGGCCTGGAAACTCCCCTGATCTTAATCCCATTGAAAACTTGTGGTCAATCATCAAGAGACGGGTGGAAAAACGAAAACCTAGGAATTCTGACAAAATGCAAGCATTAACTGTGCAAGAATGGACTGCTATCAGTCAGGATTTGGTCCAGAAGCTGATTGAGAGCATGCTAGAGAGAATTGCAGAGGTCCTGAAGAAGAGGGGTCAACACTGCAAATATTGACTTGCTGCATTAACTCATTCTGTCATTAAAAGCTTTTGTTACTCATATGATTGCAATTGTATTTCTGTACGTATGTGATGACAACATCTGACATACACACATGAAAACCAGAGGGCAGCAGATCACGTGAAAATATAATATTTGTGTCATTCTCAATACTTTTGGCCATGACTGCATACTGCAATACGTAGGGTTTGGAAGTTTTTCTAACTCTGAGGCAGAAAACCATGCACTAAATCTTTATACTTCAAATATTTTGTTGTAAATTTTAAACAGTAAAACAGTGTAATAACTGAACAGAATTTTTGCATTGATGTACCAAAACTAGGCTACACATTGGCTATCCTGTAACAACTAGTGTAACCATGGTAACACCTGCGGGAATATTGGTTAAAGCAACCTTGGAAAACAGTGGCTAAAAGACAATAGAGTTGCTTTTAAATGTAGAAATGGAATCTACACTCACCGGCCACTTTATTAGGTACCCCATGCTAGTAACGGGTTGGACCCCCTTTTGCCTTCAGAACTGCCTCAATTCTTCGTGGCATAGATTCAACAAGGTGCTGGAAGCATTCCTCAGGGAGTTTGGTCCATATTGACATGATGGCATCACACAGTTGCCGCAGATTTGTCGGCTGCACATCCATGATGCGAATCTCCCGTTCCACCACATCCCAAAGATGCTCTATTGGATTGAGATCTGGTGACTGTGGAGGCCATTTGAGAACAGCAAACTCATTGTCATGTTCAAGAAACCAGTCTGAGATGATTCCAGCTTTATGACATGGCGCATTATCCTGTTGAAAGTAGCCATCATGGGTTGGGTACATTGTGGTCATAAAGGGATGGACATGGTCAGCAACAATACTCAGGTAGGCTGTGGCGTTGCAACGATGCTCAATTGGTACCAAGGGGCCCAAAGAGTGCCAAGAAAATATTCCCCACACCATGACACCACCACCACCAGCCTGAACCGTTGATACAAGGCAGGATGGATCCATGCTTTCATGTTGTATACGCCAAATTCTGACCCTACCATCCGACTGTCGCAGCAGAAATCGAGACTCATCAGACCAGGCAACGTTTTTCCAATCTTCTATTGTCCAATTTCGATGAGCTTGTGCAAATTGTAGCCTCAGTTTCCTGTTCTTAGCTGAAAGGAGTGGCACCCGATGTGGTCTTCTGCTGCTGTAGCCCATCTGCCTCAAAGTTCGACGTACTGTGCGTTCAGAGATGCTCTTCTGCCCACCTTGGTTGTAACGGGTGGTTATTTGAGTCACTGTTGCCCTTCTATCAGCTCGAACCAGTCTGGCCATTCTCCTCTGACCTCTAGCATCAACAAGGCATTTCCGTCCACAGAACTGCCGCTCACTGGATGTTTTTTCTTTTTCAGACCATTCTCTGTAAACCCTAGAGATGGTTGTGCGTGAAAATCCCAGTAGATTAGCAGTTTCTGAAATACTCAGACCAGCCCTTCTGGCACCAACAATCATGCCACGTTCAAAGTCACTCAAATCACCTTTCTTCCCCATACTGATGCTCGGTTTGAACTGCAGGAGATTCTCTTGACCATGTCTACATGCCTAAATGCACTGAATTGCCGCCATGTGATCGGCTGCTTAGAAATTAAGTGTTAACGAGCAGTTGGACAGGTGTACCTAATAAAGTGGCCGGTGAGTGTATGATGTAGATTCATACCAGATATCAGAGAGCAATAGTCGGAATGATGAGTCCTTAGGCTGATGAACATTTTAGAAATGGATATTGTACATGAATACATACATGGATATGGTGGTGAGGTTAAGGAAACACACATCTGCTCCACTGATCCTCAACACAGAAATGCCGCAGGGCTGTGTCCTTAGCCCAGATAGATTACAGGGAGTCCAGGGGGACTGAACACGTTCCTCTCTGCATACAGGGTGAGGTAGTGGAGCAGGTGGACAGCATTAGATTCCTGGGTATTCACATTTCCTCAGATATTTCCTGGACTCTAAACGCCTCCCACCTGGTGAAGAAGGCCCAACAACTACTCTTCTTCCTCAGCAAACTGAAATGGTCTGGACTATCCACTAAGCTAATGAAAAACCTCTACAGAGCTACCATAGTAAGTGTGTTATGTCTCAGCAAAACTATATGGTATGGAAGCTGCACAATAGGAGGGGAAGGACTTGCGCTGTGAGAACAGCGCAGGGGATTGTGGGATGCCGTCTGTAGGATTTGGACTCAATTTATGCAGAACGAGTCCAAAGAAGGGCCAGATGCACCTCCACTGATCCCACCCAGCCAGGCAATGCGCTGTTTGCCCCTCATCCATCAGGTAAACACTTCAGAAGCATTGAATCCAGAACCAATAAACTTAGAAACAGCTTCTTTCCAAGAGCTGTGAGGCCTACGTTGTGAGGTCGGAAGGCAGGCAAAGGGTCAGAACCGTGATGGCAGAGTCAGGCAGGATGATCAGGTGGAATAACCAGAGTCTGAAGTCTGAGAGCAGGTCCAGAGTAAGAGCTAGGTGATCAGAAAACCAGAGACAGTCCAAAGCAGAATCCGTAGGCAGAGTCAGGGCACAGAAGCAGGTAAAAAATCCAGGCAGCACAATAGTCAGGTCCGACAGGCATGACAGGCTCAGAGGGTCAAAAGGCAGAAACAGGTCAGGAAACAGGCAAGCAGTCAGACAGGACTCAAGACGCACTAGTGACTGGTCTGAGAGCTAGTTTTATAGTCAGTGGTGCAGATGGATCTGGTGAAGACTGATGAGAACGGGGCGGAGCTGCACAGGTGTTTCAGGTGGGGAGATATATATATATATATATATATATATATATATATATATATATATATATATATATATATATATATATATATATATATATATATATATATATATATATATATATATATACACACATTTTGGTTTGAGGAGCACAATAAAGCACCGTCACCGCTAACACGACTGAGCCTGGATTCTTGAGGAACAAAGAATATATATATATATATATATATATATATATATATATATATATATATATATATATATATATATATATATATATACACGTATGTATATATATATATATATATATATATATATATATATATATATATATATCACAGTAAATTGGGCAAAAGACTGGGCTTTTTCTGCCCTGCGGTGGACTGGCGACCTGTCCAGGTTATACCCCGCCTCTCGCCCATTGACAGCTGGAGATCAGCACCAGCACCCCTCACGAAGGGATAAGCGTGTTAGAAAATGAATGTTGAATGGTCTGGGCTATTTCTTTTTTCTTGCCATAAAGATCTTTGCCAATTGGCGCTAGAAAATGCTATTATTGGGCTTTCTTCGTCTTTATGGGTGCAGCCATGATGAACTCGTTGAACTCGCTCAGCTGACAACACGGCGATCTGATTGGCTGAGCAGCAAAAATCGAATCACGTGACCTCTTGGACCGGAGCGCAACAGTTTAGATTTTTTATCGGCTTTAACTTATTAATGTGCAAGTGAAAACGTGGGAACATTGGTGTTTTGAGATCACTGCTATGTGTAGCAACTTATCCAAGTGCAAGAAAGTTGCCCCCTGACAGTTCATACGAAACTTTCTAAGGAGATGTCCTACAGATTCTGGCCCACGGACTATTATGGTTAACACTAGAAGATCACTGTTCACGAGTGAAAACCATCTTAAATGAAGGAGCTGGAGCAGTGTAGTTTCAAGGGACAGGCAAGAATCACAGAGGCCAGATGTGGTGAGCTCATTAGCACAATTTCCAACGGCTCGGTTTGACACACTCTACTCCGCACCGCCCGCTTAGTGAGATTTTCTGCAACAGTTTTAGTTTTTCCCGCCACCGTTTGTATGGCCCTGAACAGGAACAGCTTGTTCACGTTTTGTTTGGACATGAACCCACTGCTTTTCACTGATAGGCCAATGGTGAGGACAAATGAGAAGTTTTCCTTTAAGGAAGTCCAGAAAAACTGAAACAAAATTAATATTAAGGACCACCTTGAGTGAAGTGGGTCATACAAAAATACAATTTTACTATCTACAAAACATGAACCAACCTTGAAAGAAAAGGAAAAGAAAAAGGACACGTCAGCTTTTTATACACAGACACATTTTCCGAAGCTTTGTGTCATTTTACACTGAAAGCTGTTAAGTTTTGTCTCTGAAGACTGTTTGGTTGAGAAAATTGTTCACGGTCGCTGATCTATCCACCATATTTTCAGAATGATTTAGACTTTTTTGGCATTGGGCCCAAAATTCGTGATGGCACCCCTGTCTATGGATATAAAAAAATCCATTCTACACTTCTATATGTCCCAAACAAATCCTCAGTTTGATTAAGAAATATGTAAAAAAAAATTAACCCTGGAAAAAAATACAGTGATAAAAGAGTAATATTGTCATTGTTGTTTTCCATAATCCATATCTGGTTCTTGGTTATTTAGAAACATTGTAATAGTCATGAAGCAAAAATACAAAGAACCGCCACACTGAAGAAGATTACTGTTATTACATGTGTGCACAATGTGTGACTCAGTGTTTTCTCTCTGGCTGTGACTCAGAGTCTCTACGTAACAAGGAAGCTGCTGCTGCAGCCATGGGTTGCAAAGACAACAAAAGGAAAAGTATTTAGGCCACTTGAACTTTTGGAAATTTTGTCATTCTGGTGTTGTCATCTAACTAAAATTTCTAACTCAATACTAAGAAAAGTACTCAGTATCATGCTTTTTAGTTTTTTTCTTTTCACATTGAAATCATGCAGTTGTGGTCTATATAAAGTGGAACAGCAATGCTTTAGTCTGAATTCCTCGTTATTTTACGCCCACATTCCCCCTTTCTACCTCTGTTCTGAGGTGCGTGTGAGAGCAGCTCATTTTGGTTTGGTTTCTTTAAATCTAGACACTTTACACCCACCCCCTCCAGGTCTCAGAGCGTTCCACTCTACCTCATTTTGCCATTTTTGGAGTATGCTGGGGGACGGTGTAATGAACATCCAAACATTTTGACTTATCCACTTGTAGCTTCGGCATCCTTGAGCTTGGATTACAAAAATGGCAGATTTGCGAGACTGCTAAGCCGAAAGTCCTTGACCTTGTTTAGCAGTTGAGCAGCAAATACTGTGACGTAATTGTTAAAAAAAAAGCAATAGAGAATAGAGAGGAGTGAACGGCTAGAACTCTATGACCTAAGCAGAATATAAAAATATCTACACAGTTTCTGGACAGAACACATTCACATTTTCTGCACTCCTATAGATTCCTAGTACACGATAAAATTAATTAAAGGGCTAAAGAAAGTGGATTTTGCATGACAAGTCCCTTTTTAACTTTGAGAAAAACAGTAAGTAGGAAAGAATAAAGTCCTTGTTTATAAAATTATATAATTTCCCAGTTTGGCAAAACAGTGCACAATGTAGTACTAATAGTTCAAGTCTTGATGATTTTATGGTATCTTTTCAAACTTGGATCTCCTGTAGCGATATGTCTTACAGTGGACCTGGAGAAACCTCTGACTGAAGACACTGTTGTACAACAGTCTGATGGAGAGGATGCTCAGGGTTGTCCATAATGTTCTTCATTTTAAGAAAAATCCTTTGCAGCAGCAGAGATGGCTTTGCAAAGTCATCTCCAGAGGTTCTAGAAAGGCGGCCAAGACAGAGCTGGTCTTCTTTATAAGCTTGTTGAGATTCTTTTGGTCAATAGCTCTGATGCTGTTACCCCAACAGATGATGGCAGAGATCACACTCTCCACAACAGACTTATAGAAGATCTGCAGCATTTTGCTGCAAACCCTGAAGGACCTAAGCTTCCTCAGGAAGTACAGTCTGCTCAGTCCTTTCTTGTAGACAGCTTCACAGCTGCGCCTCCTGTCAAGTTTGTTGCCTAGGTCAACACCGAGGTATTTACAGAGTGAACCACCTCCACTTCTTCTCCCAGGATGGTCATAGTGTTGATACTATTCCTGTTTCTCCTGAAATATACAACAATCTCCTTTAATTTATCCACATTCATTATACGATTTTTCCACACCATACCACAAAGCAGTCCCTGTACTCAGCTTCCTGTCCATCTCAGATGCATCCAACGACTGCAGTCAGTTGAGTATTTCTGAAAAGGACAGGAGTATGTCTTGTATTGGGCGTCTGAGGCGTAAGAGTGAAAAATATATTCATGCAAATATATTGGCTTGTTTCAGAGCTTCATATACTGAGCTGTCAGCTGATTGATATCTTCCTCCCTTAATTCCTACCACAGTATGGAGAATTGTATGAGTATAACCAAGTATTGTGTGGTTTGGAATTTTGCACCATGGGAAGCGTATCTCAAACCTTGTTATTGAGCTGTCTGTCTTCATGAAGCTAATCTTTAGACAGATAGAAAAATCAGTGCCATAGCAGTAGCTTGTAGCATCTGCACAGCTAACATGTGGAATTGTTTAGTAGTTTTTTGTTTTTTTTCCCATCCGCCTGTCTCATAACGAAAGTTCCGCCAAACAACTCTTTTGTGCTTGCCTTGTCAGCTAAAGAGGATCGCATGTATTCTTTTTTCTGGTGGCAGAGGCCAGGTCAGCAGAGTTTAAAACTTCCAGCAGCAGGTCAATGTTTTGGTCAGATGAGCAGCAGGGAGGGACTTAGCCTCTGTTATCGCAGTGCTACTGCTGCAAGATATGCGACAATTTGGGCAAATGTGAATGGGTCAGTGGGTATTGATTCTGACACAAATGAGCATTTGTGAATGATGCATTTTTCTGGTATATATCAAAAATATTGATTATTTTGACAACCATACTCACTACAACTTACACTGTATAAAGGGAACTAAAAGTAAGTAAAATTTTCTTGAAATTAATGTATTTTCCTTGATTTAAGCAGGTAATTAAGACTATTTGCCAATGGAATAAGATTTTTGCACTTAAAATAGGAACATTTCATCTCTATCATCTTATTTCAAGTGCAGGATATCTAATTATCTTATTTCAGGGGTACAAATACTCATTCCATTGGCAAATAGTCTTATTTACCTGCTTAAATCAAGGAAAAATACATTAATTTAAAGAAAAAAATGACTTACTTTTAGACATTTTATTCAGATGTCATTACCAAAAGTGTGTGTGGACTGGAAGGAAGATGATGCTTGATTTTCTAAGAGTTTTAGAGCTATGGTGTGTGTGTTTTCTATTATTAAGCCACCTAATTAGTCAGTATAGATTCAGCTGTTTTGTGAAGGCCTCACAGAGAACATCAGTGAACAAACAGCATCATGGAGACCAAGGAACCCAACAGAAAGCTCAGGGAGAAAGTTGTGGAGAGGTTTAAAGCAGGGTTAGGTTCTAAAATAAGACCCCAAGCTCTGAACATCTCCTAGCAGGCCATCTGACAGCTTTGTTAGGGCCCGGGACAACGCAGTCTTTTTGCCCCCCCCCCCCCCCCCCCCCCCTCCTTGAATTTAGTGCACTAGTTGATCTTTTCTTAATAAGAGAACAGCAAGCATTGCAGCCAAAATATGGCCTTTTTTGACCTGCTGTATATTAGCGGGTCCCTAACAAATTGTTTCCCTTCCATTGCAGGAGGTAGAATATGTTAGATACTTTGGGAATTCTCTGCCCTCGGAATCTCTGAGAAAGGCTTCCTTTTTGCCATTAAACGCACAACATTTACAGATACCTTTGACATTTAAGCTTGATGTATCATGAAACTGTTGATCTTTCGGGTTTTGTGATTTTTTTTTTATTTTATTTTATTATTACAATTAAATAATAATAATAATGTTATGTTCATAGTGTTTTTTTCCTAATCCACCTCCTCTATCTTTCAATCCTAATTTTGTCTGTGTTGTGTGCACCTGCCTGTTGCCTTAATCCTATAAATTTCCCCGTCGTGGGATAAATAAAGGATTAGCTAATGTTATCTTATCTTGAATAACACTTTTTAATAGGATATATGTACTGGGTTCTCTCAAGGTCTTAATTACATTTTCTGTGTGGGCTCCAGTAACATATGATAGATAATATCTGCTTTGAAAGTTAACATAAACTGCTGCTGAAGATGACCACTATCATCTACCTGGATGTTCTTTGGATGACTGAAATGCCTCAGTCAGTGACGTCGGTCTGTGGGTCTGGGTCTGTCAGGACAATGAGAGAAGTTTCGTCTCCTCTCTCCTTTTCTGTCTCTCGACATTTTCTTGCTCATGGTTTTGCACGTGCTTAGATAAATTTGTTGTGTTTCCACTAAATTTAACCGGCTTTTTACAAAACATACAGCTTGATTTCATTTACGGTATTAAAATATAGCCAATATAGCTTCTTTCCCTCTTCATGTTTTTCCGCTTCTGTGGTCTCTCTCTCTCCGAGTCTGAGCAGCAGCAGCAGCGCGGTTGTTTGTGTGTTGAGTGAAGAGAGCGCTGAGTGGGCGGGCCAGGCTGAGCCAGCGTGCTGATTGGCTGGCGCCGCTGAGCCATGTACAAGAGGGAATGGGGAGCAGCAAAGTGCTGTGACACAGACTGCTGCAGTCAGCGCACGGGCTGACTGACACTGACCATTTTAATGGTCAGAGTGTCAGTTTTGGGCCCCCCCTCTGTCCTGGGCCCGGGACAATTGACCCGTTTGTACCCCCTTGTCGGCGAGCATGTCTCCTAGAGTTCAATCAATGATCTGAACATGGAGAGGATGGACCACCTGCAGACCTACCAAGACATAGAAGTCCACCAAAACTGACAAGCTGGACAAGGAGAGCTTTAATGACACAAACAGTCAGTTTTACTCAGGGGACACCAAAGCAGAAGAGTTTTTCCTTTCTGAAAAATATGTGGTTGCAGAGAGTATGATTCTGTTGGGAGACTTTTCTTCACTGTGGAGGGGGGGGGGGGGGCTGGTTAGGGTTGGTGGGAACATGGATTGAACTAAACACAGGAGAGTCTGGGAGAAAACCTGTTTGGGGCTTCAGGAGACTTAAAATTGGGGTGGAGTGTTGATATTTCATATTTATATTACATAATCATAAGAGCACCTAAGAGGCCAGTGATAACTCACAGTTGTAGAAATGCACAGCTCAGGTGGAATATATGATAACAGAAAGTTATTAGTTGGGCACTTAACAATCTGGCCTTTATGGAGTGGCATAGAAGGAGTTCTAAGAAGTCCTGTTTGCCACAAAGGGGACACAGCAAGCATGCAGAAGAAAATGCTCTACCTAGATGAGAATGTAACTTTCCAGCCTATGTGCAAAAATTTTTGTGTAGATGTCACCTAACACTCCACATCAATCAGTGGGGATGCTTACTTCAGTAGGACGCTGAAGCTGGTCAGAGTTGATGGGAGGATGGGTGTAGCTAAACACAATGAATTTTGAAGTCTCACTGAGTTCTGCCAAGAAGAAAGGACAAAAAAATATCAGTGTCCAGACATGCAAAGCTGGTAAAGACATAATCCAAATGTATGCCACCCTTCTCACGTTTTTATCTAGAAAGAAAATGTGTATAAAAAACATCTGTGTAACATTTTTTGTCTTTGTCACTATTATGCACCGAACAGCCCATCTGTTGTGGTGGGAATCAATAATATGCATATTTTCTCTGATTAAACTTGTCTTCTTTTTCTGTAATAATTGTCTTTAATATTCATATGTCCTACCAAATCACTATACTTATGTACCTAAATGTATGTGCGTTGAGAGGAAAGTGGAAACAAAGTGTGTCCCCAAACTTGGTCAGTAAAGTCGATTCTGGTTTCTAACTCTATGTTGTGTTTCCAGTAAAACCTATTGTTTTTATTGCAAAGTTAACCCTAACCCTACCAACACAAAGTTTGGACAGCTCTGTAATAATTTTGTTTCATTTTATGTAAGAAAATATAGGACCGAGAGAAGCATTGAAAGACTTTTACTTTGAAAAAATAGTTACAGGAAATACTGATCTGTGTAACCTAGAAGTTTTCACAGTGAACAGAAATGTTCATTGTTAGGCTGGTTCCACAGCATTGCTCCCAGTAGAACTTTTTTTTACCACACACCCTCACACTGTTTCTGAATCATTCTTCCTGAGCCTTAGGTAACAGGAAAAACCCTGCTCATCTAGTCTGCTCATCCTCCCCCTTCATTCAGTTTACTGTTCCTGTTTTGCTTTTCACATAATGCAGTTTCGACATTCACAGTCGAGAAATATATTTTCTTCTCAGGTTTTTGGGAGATGATTCTGGTTTGGAAAGCTTATGAGAAAAGAAGCATCGATCAGGCTTTAGCTGACCAGTAGTGATTTCCAGGTGTGCTTTTAGCTCTAACTCTGGCTGACTTATTCAAACTCATCTGTGTACATTTTGAACAGTGCCCAGGAAAGAGAAAAAAATAGCTGCAAAGCTCCTTCTGGGGGCAAAAAAGAAACTACATGGTTATTTGTATGTATTGGTGAAAGTATGAATCCCGTACAGATGTTTGATTTTAATCATACTCAAAACAAGGTGCACGAATTTGGAGGACCAAGTCTTTCATATTTAAAAATAAATACAGAAATAAATAAATGCTCAATAAATAAGTAAGCATACAATTAATTGCCACCAAAAATACAATAAACAAATAAATGTTGGTAGAAATTAAATTATACAGTGAGACAAAGTTGTATATATCTCTTTTAATTAGCTTCTTTATTTATTCGCCTTTGCAATAATTACCTTATTTATTTATTGTCCGTTATAATCTTCAACTTTATTTATTAGTTACTTATTTTTTAAGTATTTATTTATGTGCATGTTATAATATTTTTGTCTGTTTTATTCTTCCTTTGTATTTTTTTACCCTATATATTTCTGTGATGCCATTTATTTCTGCCTGTCCTTTTTATATTTCTGCCTGTCTTTTTTACATTTCTGTATGCATTTCTGCCTCATTATGCAAATGAGGAGGGGCTGTGTCTTATGGGCTCAAATTAGCATTTACTGCATTGGTCAAATCTACATGTTTTTTCCCCGCACTAAAGCATTGTTTAGTAATGTCAAACTCAGCAGGCAGACGTTCAGTGTCTGACCTCTTACGGGAAGCTGCTAATAGACTGGAAGATTTAGAACGCTGTACATTTGAGATCTGAAATGTTTTTCTGTGGTTTCAGATTTGGCTTTTCCAGATCAATAACTCATTGGCGGATTATTTATTCTACAAAACAGACATCTCTCCGCAACCACAGCATGGCAAACAGTGAGCTACAACCATAAGCCCCATTTACACTACCCTTGTTAAACCGAGCCGAGCCGAGACCAGTCCGAGCTTGTATCAGTTAACCAAGCCGAGACGACCGTTTACACACCACGCTATCCCGGTTCCTTGGTTGCTCCTCGCCTCCTAGTGACGATCTGCGGTACTGCTGCTCTCTGGGATTGAAGGCTGGACAAAGCAAATCAAAATGACGGTGCCCGTAACATTCAAGATGTTATGGTTGGACAGAGTCGGCTTTTGGGACGTGGATAAGACAAATGAACATCTAATAAGGATTTACAGACGCAGGAAACAAAGACAGACGCTGAGGTTCATCACACTGCTAAGCAGAATCATCTCTGGAAATCGTGTCGCACGGTACGGAAGCTAGTATTATTATGAATGTCTGAAATTTGTCTGAATGGAGTGTGAATCGGGACGTGCAGCCAGACACGCCGGAAAAACCGCGAACAGTCAGCTGACTGTAAAGGGATGACGCGGTCTGCTCATGCGCTCTTCGTTATCAGATAACTAGGATTAAAAAAAAACAGTCCGAGACCTCCCCAGGAACTGGTCTGCAGTTAGTGTGGTCCGGTTATGTCTAGCGCAGTTCAGTTCAGTCTGCTGACCATTTACACACGAGAGTTATCTCGGTTACCGAGCTCGGCCTGGTCTCGGCTCGGTTAAAAAAAGTGTAGTGTAAACGGGCCTATAGTTTCCTCAAAACGAGTCTCCCACCGCGCTGGGTGAATTACATTGGACCCTATGCAGAGCTCGCTTGATCAGAAAATATTGTAATTGATTATAAAAGGCACA